>NC_029781.3:54255575-54255787 GCF_000817695.3 Arachis duranensis
CAGGCCTGGATTTTATTTCCTTGGGCCCTCCTATCCATTGATGCTCAAAGCCTTGGATCCTTTTTACCCTTGCCTTTTGGTTTTAAGGACTATTGGCTTTTTCTGCTTGCTTTTTCTTTTTCTTTCTATTTTATTTTTTTTCGCCATTTTTTTTCGCACAAGCTTTTGCTTTTCACTGCTTTTTCTTGCTTCAAGAATCAATTTCATGATTT
>NC_029781.3:54255998-54257604 GCF_000817695.3 Arachis duranensis
AAAATTCATGTACTTCTTGTTCTTTTGAATTAAAACATTTTTCTTTTAAGAGAGGTGAATCCACCTTTAGTGGCGTCTTCTTCTTGAATGTCCAATAATGTCCTTAAGCTCTTCTATGTTCCTTCCTTGCCTTTGTTGCTCCTCCCTCATTGCTCTTTGGTCTTCTCTTATTTCTTGGAGAATGATGGAGTGCTCATGATGTTCCACCCTTAATTGTTCCACATTGTGGCTCAAATCTTCTAAGGAGGTGTTGAGTTGCTCCCAATAGTTGTTGGAAGGAAAGTGCATCCCTTGAGGCATCTCAGGGATTTCTTGATGATGAGCTTCCTCATGCATCTCTTGAGAACCGTGAAGGGTATCTCTTGCTTGCTCCATCCTCTTCTTGGTGATGGGCTTATCCTCTTCAATGGGGATATCTCCTTCTATGACAACTCCAGCTGAGTAACACAGATGGCAAATAAGGTGAGGAAAAGCTAGCCTTGCCATGGTGGAGGACTTGTCGGCTATTTTGTAGAGTTCATTGGAGATGACCTCATGAACTTCTACTTCCTCTCCAATCATGATGCTATGAATCATGATGGCCCGATCCACAGTAACTTCAGATCGGTTGCTAGTAGGAATGATAGAGCGTTGAATGAACTCCAACCATCCTCTAGCCACAGGCTTGAGGTCCAGTCTTCTTAGTTGAACCGGCTTGCCTTTGGAGTCTATTCTCCATTGAGCTCCTTCCACACATATATCCATTAGGACTTGGTCCAACCTTTGATTAAAGTTGACCCTTCTAGTGTAGGGGCGTTCATCTCCTTGCATCATGGGCAAGTGAAACGCCAACCTCACATTTTCCGGACTAAAATCTAAGTATTTCCCCTGAACCATTGTGAGATAGTTCTTTGGATTCGGGTTCATACTTTGATCATGGTTCCTAGTGATCCATGCATTGGCATAGAACTCTTGAACCATTAAGATTCCGACTTGTTGCATGGGGTTGGTTAGGACTTTGGTGCACGAAATTGCAATCACACTTTTGCAACCCCGCCAGCTAACCAGCAAGTGCACTGGGTCGTCCAAGTAATACCTTACGTGAGTAAGGGTCGATCCCACGGAGATTGTCAGCTTGAAGCAAGCTATGGTTATCTTGTAAATCTTAGTCAGGATATCATAAATTATCAGGATTGATTGTGAAAAGTAAAAGAACATGAAATAAGTACTTGTTTTGCAGTGATAGAGAATAGGTTGAGGTTTTGGAGATGCTCCATCTTCTGAATCTCTGCTTTCCTACTATCTTCTTCTTCAAGCACGCAAGGCTCCTTCCATGGCAAGCTGTATGCAAGGGTTTCACCGTGGAAATGTTCAACGCACCCTGTCACGGCACGGCTATCCATCTGTCGGTTCTCAATCAGGCCGGAATAGAATCCAGTGATTCTTTTGCGTCTGTCACTAACGCCCCGCCTTCAGGAGTTTGAAGCTCGTCACAGTCATTCAATCATTGAATCCTACTCAGAATACCACAGACAAGGGTTAGACCTTCCGGATTCTCTTGAATGCCACCATCAGTTCTAGCTTATACCACGAAGATCCTGATTAAAGAATCCAAGAGATATCTACT
>NC_029781.3:54258095-54259326 GCF_000817695.3 Arachis duranensis
TTTGGGCCATCAAATCTCGGACAAAGTATGGACTATTATATATTGCTGGAAAGCCCAGGATGTCTACTTTCCAATGCCGTTGAGAGTGCGCCAATTGGGCTTCTGTAGCTCCAGAAAATTTACTTCGAGTGCAGGGAGGTCAGAGTCCAATAGCATCTGCAGTCCTTTTCAATCTCTGAATCAGATTTTTGCTCAGGACCCTCAATTTCAGCCAGAAAATACCTGAAATCACAGAAAAACACACAAACTCATAGTAAAGTCCAGAAAAGTGAATTTTAACTAAAAACTAATAAAAATATACTAAAAACTAACTAGATCATACTAAAAACATACTAAAAACAATGCCAAAAAGCGTATAAATTATCCGCTCATCACAACACCAAACTTAAATTGTTGCTTGTCCCCAAGCAACTGAAAATCAAAACAGGATAAAAATAAGAGAATATACTATAGACTCCAAAATATCAAGGAAACTTAGCTCTAATTAGATGAGCGGGACTGATAGCTTTTTGCCTCCGAACAGTTTTGGCATCTCACTCTATCCTTTGAAGTTCAGAATGATTAGCATCTATAGGAACTCAGAATTCAGATAGTGTTATTGATTCTCCTAGTTTAGTATGTTGATTCTTGAACACAGCTACTTTTGATTCTCCTAGTTTAGTATAATGATTCTTGAACATAGCTAGTCTATGAGTCTTGGCTGTGGCCCAAAGCACTCTGTCTTCCAGTATTACCCCCGGATACATACATGCCACAGACACATAATTGGGTGAACCTTTTCAGATTGTGATCCAGCTTTGCTAGAGTCCCCAATTAGAGGTGTCCATGGTTCTTAAGCACACTCTTTTTGCCTTGGTTCATAACTTTATTTCTTTCTTTTTTTTCTTCTCTTTCTTTTTTTTTCGAATTTTTTTTTGTATCCACTGCTTTTTCTTGCTTCAAGAATCAATTAGATGATTTTTTTAGATCCTCAATAATAGTTCTCTTTTTCCTCATTCTTTCAAGAGCCAACAATTTTTAACATTCTCAAAACAACAAATTCAAGAGACATATGCACTGTTCAAGCATTCATTCAGAAAGCAAAAAAGTATTGTCACCACATCAAACTAATTCAACTAGTTTCAATGATAAATTTTGAAATCCTGTACTTCTTGTTCTTTTGTGATTAAAGCATTTTTCATTTAAGAGAGGTGATGGATTCATAGGACATTCATATCTTTAAGGCATAAAA
>NC_029781.3:54259420-54259991 GCF_000817695.3 Arachis duranensis
AGACTAGAAAATAAAAATAGAAAACAAAAATTTTTAAATAGGCTCCTAATGATAGAGGTTTTCACAGAGTTAGGACTCAACAACCTTGATTTTGAGAAGTGGATGCTCCCTCAACTTGAGATGAGAGCTTCTGGCGTTTCAACTCTTGGAGTTCAAGCCCCTGCTTCTCTTGTTCCTTCAGCAATTTGCAGAGCATGCAGTTCTGATTCTGCTGTTCTTCCTTCAGTTGCTCCATAGTCTCTTGCAACTTGTTGATAGATGCTTCTAGGCTGGCCCAGTAGCCAATTTCAAGGAATTCAGGGAGGAACTCCTGCGCCCTCCTTTTGATAGAGTTGTCTTGCATTTGTCCTTCCATTGACTTCTTGGTGATTGGATGTTCAATGGGTATGAATTCATCTACTCCCATCTTTACCCCAGCCTCTTTACAGAGCAAGGAAATCAAGCTTGGGTAAGCCAATTTGGCTTCAGTGGAATTTTTATTTGCAATTGTGTAGATCTCACAAGCAATCACATGATGAACCTCCACTTCTTTTCCAAGCATAATGCAATGAATCATCACTGCTCTCTTGAT
>NC_029781.3:54260083-54261334 GCF_000817695.3 Arachis duranensis
AACCTTTATCTCAGGATTGGTTAGAACTTCCCATCCTCTGTTTCGAATTTGCTCTTGGATCCCCGGATATTCATCTTCTTTCAGATCAAATTTAACTTCCGGGATCACTGACCTCAGACCCATTATTTTGTGATAATGGTCTTCATGTTCTTTGGTTAAGAACTTCTCTTGGTTCCAAAGATTCTTTGGATTATTCTCTTTCTTTCCTCTTAAATTGGTTTGTTTTCCTTTAGGGGCCATGATCTTGATGAATCTTGGCTTAGTGATCACGGAAAAGCACACCAAACTTAGAGGTTTGCTTGTCCTCAAGCAAAAGAAAGGAAAGGAGAGAGAGAAGAGAAGAGCAAATTCAAATGGTGTGGGGGAATTAGGGGGCCAAACGTGCATTTATAAAGTGGGGAGGAGAGATTTCGAAAAAAAAAATTTGAAAGAAGATTTGAGAAGATATGGAAAGAATTTGAGAGAAGGTTGAGTTTTTGAACAAGATTTGGGATTGATTTGAGAGATTTGAAGAATGATTTTAGATTTTTGAAAATTTGAAAGTGAATGATGAGAGATTGAAATGTGTTTCTGTAGAAAAATATGGGTAAGAAAAGGAAAGTTTGAAAAAATTTGATTTGAAAACAAAATTGTGGTCCCCCCACCTTTCTGGCGTTAAATTTGATTTGAAAACAGAATCTTGGTCCCCCCACCTTTCTGGCGTTAAACGCCCAGAATGGCACCCATTCTGGCGTTTAACGCCCATTTGTTTCCCCTTGTGGGCGTTTAACGCCCAGCCAGGTGCCCTGGCTGGCGTTAAACGCCAGAATTCCTTTATCACTGGGCGTTTTTCTAAAACGCCCAGGATGCTGCACACCTGGCGTTTAACGCCCAGTGGTGCCCATTCTGGCATTTAACGCCCAAAATGGCACCTTTACTGGCGTTAAACACCCAGAATGGTGCCCATTCTGGCGTTTAACGCCCAAAATGCCCCTTACTGGCGTTTTTTTGCCAGTAAGCTCTTTTTCTCTGCTTTTTGAGCTGAATCCTTCTGTAACTCTGTGAATTCCTTCATTTTTGATACTTGCCTTTGTCAAAACATATAACCTGCTAATGACTGGGTTGCCTCCCAGCAAGCGCTTCTTTACTGTCTTTAGCTGGACTTTTACTGAGAATCACTCAAGTCTCAGTTTTGAGCACTCCTGCTCAAAATTGCTCTCAAGATAATGCTTGATTCTCTGTCCATTAACAATGAACTTTTTGTCAGAATCA
>NC_029781.3:54261480-54261994 GCF_000817695.3 Arachis duranensis
ACTTTTTGTCCTGGCTCAAAGACTCTGGATGACAACTTCTTGTCATGCCACTTCTTTGCCTTTTCCTTATAAATTTTTGCATTTTCAAAGGCATTGAGTCGAACTCCTCTAGTTCATTTAGCTGGAGCAATCTTTTTTCACTAGCTAACTGAGCATCCATGTTTAGGAATCTGGTTGCCCAGTAGGCTTTATGTTCCAGTTCCACGGGCAGATGACAGGCCTTCCCATACACCAGTTGGTATGGAGAGGTTCCTATAGGAGTCTCGAATGCTGTTCTGTATGCCCACAAAGCATCATCCAAGCTCTTTGCCCAATCCTTTCTTCGGGCTATCACAGCCCGTTCCAGGATTCTTTTTAGCTCTCTGTTAGAGACTTCAGCTTGCCCATTTGTCTGTGGATGATACGGAGTTGCCACTTTGTGGCTAATTCCATATCGGACCAGAGCAGAGTACAGCTGTTTATTGCAGAAATGAGTGCCCCCATCACTGATTAGTACTCTGGGAACACCAAACCT
>NC_029781.3:54264270-54265909 GCF_000817695.3 Arachis duranensis
CTTGCTCCAAGATCACATAGGGCTGTCTTGGTGCAAGCACCTTCTAATGTGCATGGTATCATAAAGCTTCCTGGATCTTGAAGCTTTTCTGGTAAGCTTTTTAGAATGACTGCACTGCATTCTTCAGTGAGAAACACTTTTTCAGTTTCTCTCCAATCCTTCTTATGACTTAAGATTTCTTTCATGAATTTAGCATAAGAAGGTATTTGCTCAAGTGCCTCTGCAGACGGAATCTTTATTTCAAGAGTCCTTAGATAATCTGCAAAGCGGGCAAATTGCTTATCCTGTTCCGCTTGGCGGAGTTTTTGAGGATAAGGCATCTTGACTTTATATTCTTCAACCTTAGATGCTGCAGGCTTATTCCTTACAAAAGTGGTTGAAGAAGCCTTGTTAGAGGGATTACTGTCAACATTCTCAGGTGTCTGATCCTCCCTTGGCGTCTGAACGCCAGGATTGGGTGGAAAATGGGCGTTTAACGCCAACTTTTCCCCCTTTTCTGGCGTTTGAACGCCAGATCTAGGCACGGAATGGGCGTTTAACGCCAGCTTTCCCTCCCTTTCTGGCGTTTGATCGCCAATAACATTCCTCTCTGGGCTCTTACTATCCTCAGAGGGATTTTGAACAGTGGTTTGGTTATCCCCTGTCAATTGTTCCTTGTTTGGCCTTTTGCTACTTTGAGCAGTGTTATTCAGTGTCTTCCCACTCCTCAGTTGAACTGCTTGACATTCCTCTGTTATCTATTTAGATATTTGCTGTTTTGCTTGATTCAACTGCAGTTCTATGTTCTTGTTAGCAACTTTAGTTTCATGGAGCATCTCTTTAAATTCTGCTAACTGTTCTGTCATCAGGAGCAATTGTTGATTAAGCTCAATCATCTGTTCTTGAGGATTAGTATCAGTGACTACTGTCATGACTTCCTCTTTTGGAGAGAACTCATTGCTAGAGTACAAATATTGATTTCTAGCAATAGTGTCTATAAGCTCTTGAGCTTCTTCAATTGTCTTCCTCATGTGGATAGATCCACCAGCTGAGTGGTCTAAAGACATCTGAGCTTTTTCTGTAAGCCCATAGTAGAAGATGTCTAACTGTACCCACTCTGAAAACATTTCAGAGGGGCATTTTCTTAGCATACCTCTATACCTCTCCCAGGCATTATAAAGGGATTCATTATCCTCTTGTTTAAAGTCTTGGATGTCCAGCCTTAGCTGTGTCATCCTCTTTGGAGGGTAAAAGTGATTCAGGAATTTGTCTGATAACTGTTTCCATGTCTTTATGCTTGCTGTAGGTTGGTTATTCAACCACCTTTTAGTTTGATCTTTTACAGCAAATGGGAACAGTAATAATCTGTAGACATCCTGATCCACCTTTTTATCATGCACTGTGTCAGCAATTTGTAAGAACTGTGCCAGAAACTCAGTAGGCTCTTCCTGTGGAAGACCGGAATACTGGCAATTTTGCTACACTATGATAATGAGTTGAGGATTTAACTCAAAGCTGCTTGCTTTGATGGGAGGTATACAGATGCTACTCCCATATGCAGCTGTAATGGGGTTAGCATATGACCCCAGAGTCCTTCTGGACTGATCAATCACACTTAGGTCCATAATGGATAAAGGGAAATGATATGGATTGCAAATAG
>NC_029781.3:54266009-54266322 GCF_000817695.3 Arachis duranensis
GATGACACCAAACTTAAAATTTTTAGAAAATCAAACACAAATTTTTCGAAAAATTTTAAGGAAAAACACGAAGAGGACACCAAACTTAGAATTTTTAAAGATCAAAAAGAGACTAAAGACATGCAAATTCGAAAATTAAAAGAAAAACAAAAGCATGCAATTGACACCAAACTTAAAATATGAAACTAGACTCAACTAAAAGACTCTAAACCAACAAAAATAAACAGTCCTCATCTAAGCAACAAGATAAGCCGTCAGTTGTCCAAACTCGAACAATCCCCGGCAACGGCGCCAAAAACTTGGTGCACGAAAT
>NC_029781.3:54266847-54267196 GCF_000817695.3 Arachis duranensis
ATCAGTGGAAATGTTCAACGCACCCTGTCACGGCACGGCTATCCATCCGTCAGTTCTCAATCAGGCCGAAATAGAATCTAGTGATTCTTTTGCGTCTGTCACTAACGCCCCGCCTTCAGGAGTTTGAAGCTCGTCACAGTCATTCAATCATTGAATCCTACTCAGAATACCACAGACAAGGTTTAGACCTTCCGGATTCTCATGAATGCCGCCATCAGTTCTAGCTTATACCACGAAGATTCCGGTTAAAGAATCCAAGAGATATCTGCTTAATCTAAGGTAAAACGGAGGTGGTTGTCAGGCACACGTTCATAGTTGAGAATGATGATGAGTGTCACGGATCATCACA
>NC_029781.3:54267379-54270826 GCF_000817695.3 Arachis duranensis
ATGCCAGTTTGGGCGTTTAACTCCAAGTTTTATGCCAGTTCCAGCGTTAAACGCTGGAATTTCTGAGGCTGAATTGCCACGCCGATTTGGGCCATCAAATCTCGGGCAAAGTATAGACTATTATATATTGCTGGAAAGCCCAGGATGTCTACTTTCCAATGCCGTTAAGAGCGCGCCAATTGGGCTTCTGTAGCTCCAGAAAATCCACTTCGAGTGCAGGGAGGTCAGAGTCCAACAGCATCTGCAGTCCTTTTCAATCTCTGAATCAGATTTTTGCTCAGGACCCTCAATTTCAGCCAGAAAATACCTGAAATCATAGAAAAACACACAAACTCATAGTAAAGTCCAGAAAAATGAATTTTAACTAAAAACTAATAAAAATATACTAAAAACTAACTAGATTGTACTAAAAACATACTAAAAACAATGCCAAAAAGCGTATAAATTATCCGCTCATCAGACTTCCCAACCTCTTCTTCGAATTTCATGTCGGATCTCCGGATACTCATTCTTTTTGAGCTTGAAAGGGACCTCAGGGATCACCTTCTTCTTTGCCACAGCATCATAGAAGTGGTCTTGATGGCTCTTGGAGATGAATCTTTCCATCTCCCATGACTCGGAGGTGGAAGCTTTTGTCTTCCCTTTTCCTTTTCTAGAGGATACTACGGCCTTAGGTGCCATTGATGGTAATGGAAAAACAAAAAGCTTATGCTTTTACCACACCAAACTTAAAATATTGCTCATCCTCGAGCAAGAGAAGAAAGAAGAGAAGAAGAAGAAGAAGAAAATATGGTAGAGAGGGAGAGATGTAGGTTCGGCTAAGTGGGAGAAGAGGGGTTTGTGTTGTGTGAAAATGAAGGAGAATGGAAGGGTATTTATAGGGAGGGGGAAGGGTGTATGTGCGGCCATTTTGGGTGGGAATAGGTGGGAAATTGATTTTGAATTTTTGAAGGTAGGTGGGGTTTATGGGGAAGAGTGGATTGATGTGAGTGGTGAAGGTGTTGATTGGGAAGAGGAATTGAGGTGATTGGTGAGGAGTGTTGGGAAGTGTGACATGGGGAATACAAATCACAAAAATAGGATTAGGAGGTAAGGTGGGAATATAGTAGGTGGGGATCCTGTGGGGTCCACAGGTCCTGAGGTGTCAAGGAATTCCATCCCTGCACCAAATAGGCATGTAAATTGCCTTGGCACACCATTCTGGCGTTTAAACGCCCATTGGTGCACGTTCTGGGCGTTCAACGCCTATGTAAAGCATGTTTCTGGCGTTGAACGCCAGTTTCATGCTTGTTGCTGGCGTTCAGCGCCAGCTTTCCTTCTCGGGGCACATTCCTGGCGTTCAGCGCCAGAATGTTGCTCGTTTCTGGCGTTCAGCGCCAGAATGATGCTCTGTTCTAGCGTTGAACGCCAGCCAGATGCATCTTACTGGCGTTGAACGCCAGCCTGTGCGTCCTCCAGGGTGTGAAAATTTTTTCTTCTGTTTTTGACTCTGTTTTTAATTTTTTTGATTTTTTCGTGACTCCTCATGATCATGTACCTAATAAAACACAAAATAACAATAAAATAGAATAAAATAAAAATTAGATAATAAAATTGGGTTGCCTCCCAACAAGCGCTTCTTTAATGTCAATAGCTTGACAGTGGCTCTCATGGAGCCACAAGGTGATCAGGTCAATGTTTGTGTAGTCCCAACACCAAACTTAGAGTTTGGATATGGGGTCTTAACACCAAACTTAGAGTTTGGTTGCGGCCTTACAACACCAAACTTAGAGTTTGACTGTGTGGGCTCTTCTTGACCTTGAACTGAGAGAAGCTCTTCATGCTTACTCTCTTCTGTCACATAGGGATGGCCATGTGCTTTAAATACAGGGTAGTCCCCATTCAATTAAAGGACTAATTCACCTATGTTGACATCTATCACAGCTCCTGCTGTGGCTAGGAAAGGTCTTCCAAGGATGATGCAATCATCCTCTTCCTTCCTAGTGTCTAAGATTATGAAATCAGCAGTGATGTAAAGGCCTTCAACCTTTATTGATACGTCCTCTACTATTCCATAAGCTTGTCTCAACGACTTGTCTGCCAATTGTAATGAGAACAAGGTAGGTTGTACCTCAATGATCCCCAGCTTCTCCATTACAGAGAGTGGCATAAGATTTATCCCTGACCCTAGATCACACAGAGCTTTTTCAAAGCTCATGGTGCCAATGGTACAAGGTATTAAGAACTTGCCAGGATCTTGTTTCTTTTGAGGTAGAGTTTTCTGAATCCAAGTATCTAGTTCACTAATGAGCAAGGGAGGTTCACTTTCCCAAGTCTCATTACCAAACAGCTTTGCATTCAGCTTCATGATAGCTCCTAAATATTGAGCAACTTGCTCTCCAGTCACATCTTCATCCTCTTCAGAGGAAGAATAGTCTTTAGAGCTCATGAATGGCAGAAGGAGATTTAATGGAATCTCTATGGTCTCTATATGAGCCTCAGATTCCTTTGGATCCTTAATAGGAGACTCCTTCTTGCTTGAAGGACGTCCCAGGAGGTCTTCCTCACTAGGATTTCCATCCTCTTCCTCCCTTGTGCATTCAGCCACATTGATCACATCAATGGCCTTGCACTCTCCTTTTGGATTCTCTTCTGTATTACTTGGGAGAATAATAGGAGGAGTTTCAATGACTTTCTTACTCAGCTGGCCCACTTGTGCCTCCAAATTTCTAATGGAGGATCTTGTTTCATTCATGAAACTATGAGTGATCTTAGAGAGGCTCGAAACCAAAATAACTAAGTCAAAAAGACTCTGCTTAGAGGTTCCAATATTCCTTTGAGAAGATAGGAATTGTGGTCTGTTATTAAACCTATTCTGGTTCCTTTTACCTTGATTGTTATTGAAACCTTGCTGAAGTTTCTGTTGATCCTTCCATGAAAGGTTAGGATGGTTCCTCTATGAAGTGTTGTAGGTGTTTCCATAGTGTTCTCCCATGTAATTCACTTCCTCCATGGTGGTTTGATCAGGATAATAAGCTTCTTCTTCAAGTGAAGCTTCTTGTGTACTGCCAGCTGCAGTTTGCATTCTGGTTAGATACTAAGAGATCATGTTAACTTGCTGAGTGAAGATCTTATTCTTGGGCAATATAGCATTCAGAGTTTCAACTTCATGAACTTCTTTCTTTTAAGAGATTCAATGGCTTAGAGGATTTCTTTCAGAAGTTGTTCATACCCTGGGTCAAGCTGTCCGACCTGGGATGTTTGGCGACAAAGCGACCAACCTCTTCGGGTCAGACTATCCGACCTCTTCTCAAAGAGCTCGGCCAAATTGCCAGGAAAGCCCAGAAAAGGGCCCAAATAGAGGAACATGACTCTGTCTCTTACAGGAAAAGGGAAAAGCATGAGTCTGTAGACTTTAGGATCAACTCCATTCGTCTTTACAGTCTCACAAATCTGCAAGAACTCAGT
>NC_029781.3:54270948-54313083 GCF_000817695.3 Arachis duranensis
TTGGCTCCAATGGCAGGAATGGAGATGCTTCTTCCGTCAAACTTGGACGTTGGCTTTGTGAAGTCACCAAGCATTCTCCTTGCATTATTATTATTTTCGGCTGCCATCTCCTTCTCTTGTTCGAAAATTTCTGAAAGGTTGTTCCTGGATTGTTGTAATTTAGTTTCTCTTAATTTTCTCTTCAGTGTCCTTTCAGGTTCTGGATCAATTTTAACAAGAGTGCCTTTTTCCCTGTTCCTGCTCATATGAAAGAGAAGAAAACAAGAAAAGAAAGAGGAATCCTATATGTTACAGTATAGAGATTCCCTTATGTTAGTAGAAGAAGAAAGGGGAGAAGAATCCAAACACAAGGGATATAATGAGTTCGGATGTTTAGATGAAGAGAGGTGAAGAGAAGTGTTAGTAAATAAATAATTAAATAGAATAAGAAAAGAGAGGGAGAATTTCGAAAATAATTTTGAAAAAGGGGTTAGTATTTTTTTGAAAATGAAAAGGTATTAAAATTAAAACATGAAACACTTAATTAATTAAAAAGAATTTTTGAAAAGAAGAGAGGTATTTTCGAAAATTGAAGAGGGAAAAGCAGTTAGGTGGTTTTGAAAAAGATAAGGAATTAGATAAGATATTTTGAAATCAAATTTTGAAAAAGATAAAATTTTTGAAAAAGATAAGATAAAAGATAAAAAGATTTAATTTTAAAATAGACTTAACTAACAAGAAACTACAAGATAAGATTCTAGAACTTTAAAGATTGAACCTTTCTTAACAAGAAAGTAACAAACTTCAAATTTTTGAACCAATCACATTAATTGTTAGCTAATTTTCGAAAATTTGATATAAAGATAAGAAAAAGATTTTAAAAATATTTTTGAAAAAGATTTTTGAAATTTTCGAAAAATAGAAAAAATTTGAAAAAGATATAATTTTTTTGAAAAAGATTTTGAAAAGATAAGATTTTTAAAATTGAAATTTTGACTTGACTTGTGAGAAACAACTAATTTTAAAAATTTTTTGACCAAGTCAACCCAAAATTTCGAAAATTTGGAGGGAAATAAGGAAAAGATATTTTTTTGATTTTTGAAATTTTAACTATGAGAGAGAAAAACAACAAAAATACTCAATGCATGAAATTTTTAGATCAAAACAATGAATGCATGCAAGAATGCTATGAATGTCAAGATGAACACCAAGAACACTTTGAAGATCATGATGAACATCAAGAACATAATTTCGAAAAAATTTTAATGCAAAGAAAACATGCAAGACACCAAACTTAGAAATCTTTAATGCATGGACTCTAACAAACAAAAAATGCATATGAAAAACAACAAACAATACAAAACAAGAAATCATCAAGATCAAACAAGAGGATTTACCAAGAACATCTTGAAGATCATGAAGAACACTATGAATGCATGAATTTTCAAAAAATGCAAGAAAAAATTTTTTAAAGCATGCAATTGACACCAAACTTAAAAATTGACTCAAGACTCAAACAAGAAACACAAAATATTTTTTGTTTTTTTATGATTTTATGATTTTTTTTGTATTTTTATTATTTTTTTCGAAAATATACTTTAGAAAAACGAAAATAATAATAAAAAAATATTTTTGAAAGATTTTTGAAAACTTTTTGAAAAGAAAATAAAAAGAAAATTACCTAATCTGAGCAACAAGATGAACCGTCAGTTGTCCATACTCGAACAATCCCCGGCAACGGCGCCAAAAACTTGGTGGACGAAATTGTTATCCATATTCTTTTGTACTTGTATGAAATCATTATTATGGCACCAGTTGAATTCACAACTCCGTTCAACTAACCAGCAAGTGTACTGGGTCGTCCAAGTAATAAACCTTACGTGAGTAAGGGTCGATCCCACATCGATCCCACAGAGATTGTTGGTATGAAGCAAGCTATGGTCATCTTGTAAATCCCAGTCAGGTAGAGTCAAATGTAATTGGATTAGATATTTAAAAGATAGATAAAAAAAAGGGATAGAAATACTTATGTAAATTAATAGTGGGAATTTCAAATAGGTGTATGGAGATGCTGTGTTCCTCTTGAAACTCTGCTTCACTACTCGCTCTTCCTTCAATTCTTCTTATTCATTTCCATGGCAAGCTGCATGTAGGGCTTCACCATCATCGGTGGCTACTTTCAATCCTCTCGGGAAAATGGTCCTATGCGCTGTCACAGCACGGCTAATCATCTGTCGGTTCTCAATCAGGTTGGAATAGAATCCATTGATTCTTTTGCGTTTGTCATCACGCCCAGCCTTCAAGAGTTTGAAGCTCGTCACAGTCATTCAATACCGGAATCCTACTCGGAATACCACAGACAAGGTTAGACTTTCCGGATCCTCATGAATGCCGCCATCTATCTAGCTTATACCACAAAGATTCTGTTGGGGAATCTAAGAAATATGCGCCCGGCCTAAGGTAGAACGGAAGTGGTTGTCAGTCACTGCGTTCATAGAATTGCATTAATACTTGAGGTACAGCAGAGCTCCACATCCTTAATCTATGGTGTGCAGAAACTCTACCGTTGAAAATACATAAGTGAAAGGTTCAGGCATGGCCGAATGGCCAGCCCCCTTGAGTGATCAAGAGACCAAATAATCAAAGGCTAAATAGTCAAGAGATTAAACTGTCAAAAGATGTCTAATACAATAGATAAATGTTCTATTTATAATAAACTAGCTACTAGGGTTTACATGAGTAAGTAATTGATGCATAAATCCACTTCTGGGGCCCACTTGGTGTATGCTTGGGCTGAGCTTGATCTATCCACGAGCTGAAGCTTTTCTTGGAGTTGAACTCCAAGTTATGACGTGTTTTGGGCGTTCAACTCCGGATCATGACGTTTTTCTGGCGTTTAACTCCAGACAGCAGCATGTACTTGGCGTTCAACGTCAAGTTACGTCATCAATTTCCGAATAAAGTATGGACTATTATATATTGCTGGAAAGCTCTGATTGTCTACTTTCCAACGCCGTTGAGATCGCGCCAATTGGAGTTCAGTAGCTCCAGAAAATTCATTTCGAGTGCAGGGAGGTCAGATTCCAACAGCATCAGCAGTCCTTTTGTCAGCCTTTTTCAGAAGTTTTGCTCAAGTCCCTCAATTTCAGCCAGAATTTACCTGAAATCACAGAAAAACACACAAACTCATAGTAAAGTCCAGAAATGTGAATTTAACATAAAAACTAATGAAAACATCCCTAAAAGTAGCTCAAACTTACTAAAAACTACCTAAAAACAATGCCAAAAAGCGTATAAATTATCCGCTCATCATTCAGCTTGCTGAAAAAATAATCATAGGCTCAAAAGAAGGGACGCTCCCCCTGAACCGAGGTCGGGAAACAAACTCTCTTGTCAGAATCAGGTGCTACAAGCTCATAATCTTTCTCCTGGGCACAATTGCTACAAATCCTATGATGTTTTCTCAGCTTTGCACAGAACTCAGCATCTACCACGGAGACACACATCAACACGAGGGAGTCCAGCCAGTCAGACATACCCTCAAGAATCTTGGAAGACGTCTCGATAATATTTTTGCGAGAAGACACAGCCAACTAGTCCTACAGCAAGAAAAAAGAAAATGGATTACTAACCAAAATAGCTCGGGCGACATGAAAACATCTCGGACAAACATGACTTCGAGCATACAAACAGTAAAAGGATGACCCCAAGACGCACACCGAGTCCAGGGGAATCCTTTGGAGGCAGTGATAGAGTAAAGGCTCAGAAAAAATCTCCAAGGCTAACATCCCAATAAAACTCTCAGCAAAGAAAATAACCCTCTCCCAACAAGCAATGTCCCGAGAAGAAAAAGACGAAAATCAAAGGAAAGTCATAAAAAAATTGTCATCTCTATCAATAAAGAAAACTATCAACTGGACAAAAGTCATCAAAGGAGCAACCTTTTTCAAAACAGCAGTTCATAAAACCTCAAGAAAAAAACTACCAGCAGTTCAGAAAGCAGCGGCAACATACGAAGCCCTAAAAGCGCCAAACTGCTAGGAAATCCACCCAAAAGCATACATAAGGATGAAAGAAAACCAGAAAACATGCATCACAGTAATAACCAAGCATGGTAATATGAAAAGGTTCAAGCTTTCCAACATAAACTCCAGCAAAATCAAAACTTCACCAAGAATCAAATGCAAAGCGGCAAAATAAATAAAGAAACAGAAAGAAGAACCAACCTGGAAAAAAGAGGAAGCTTCAAAGAAATTGAAGACGGATATAAGGAATCCAAAATCGCCTTTCAGAGCAAGAGAAAACACCAACAAGACCCCAAATGGCATCGCAAGGAGAAACGCGAAAATGTAAATTCCAGGCAAAACAGAAAGTGAGAAAGAAAAGGGGGAAGTTACAGTGAAGAAACAGAGAAGAGAAACCATTTTTGTGAAAAGATCAAAATGAACAAAGAAACGGAGCATTAAAAGAATTAATGAGGTTATTAAACCTTCGCGCATTCCCAAAGCAAGGAGACACGCGTTTACGAAAGAATAAAAATTCAAAAAGAAACGTTATGCATTCTAAGGAGAACTCTAAAAAGATGAAGTCGACAAAATGCTCGAGTTTGGCTTCGCCAGAGAAGGATCGAAATCCTAAAATTAAGACTCGACCTCAAAAGAAAGACCGAGCTCGAGCAGGGGCACTGTTCATACCCTGGGTCGAGCTGTACGACCCGGGATGCTTAACAACGAGACGACCGACCTCTTCAGGTCAAACTACCCGACCTCTTCTCAAAGAGCTCGGCCAAATTGCCAGGGAAGCCTGATAAAGGGCCCAAATAGAGAAACACGACCCAAATCCAAAGGCAGCCCAAGCCTATAGATATAAGGGCGGTTCCCATGAAGATAAGATAAGATAAGATAACTTACTTATCTTATCTGAAAATGTCACTCTACACCATTATAAATATACTGGAGCACCCAGGTATAACTCATACTCTGATTCTACTAAAAACCTGCTTAATACCCTTGCTAACTTAAGCATCGGAGTCCCTTGCAGGTACCACCACCCTCCGATGATGAAGGATCAGTCCCACCACCTGGTCCAACAAGTCGGACACGCCGGCTCCGGCCACCATCATCAAATCGGACATAACAGCTCTGACCAACACAGAAGATCTCGTTTGAGATCGACCTACAGTTTCAGGTAACCCTCGAAACACCCACCTACCTCACTTTCAAATTGAAACACTTTACCCTCCCAAACCCACCCACCTCCATCTCTTCCATTTTCCTCTTCTTCCCCTTCTTTCTTTCTTCTTTTGCTCGAGGACGAGCAAACTTTTTAACTTTGGTGTGGTAAAAGCATTGCTTTTTGTTTTTCCATCACCATTTATGGCACCTAAGGCCGGAGAAACCTCTAGAAAAAGGAAAGAGAAGGCAAAAGCTTCCACCTTTGAGTCATGGGAGATGGAGAGATTCATCTAAAAAGCCCATCTCTAGAAAAATGACGGAGCAAATAAGAGAGCCCACTCATGGACCTCAACAAGAGCATGAAGAAATTCCTCATGAAATCCCTGAGATGCGTCAAAAGATGTATTTTCCTCCACACAACTATTGGGAGCAACTCAACACTTCTTTGGAAGGCTTGAGTTACAATATGGACCAACTAAGGGTGGAGCACCAAGAGCACTCGATCATTCTCCATGAGATTAGAGAAGATCAAAGAGCTATGAGGGAGGAGCAACAAAGGCAAGGAAGAGACATAGAGGAGCTCAAGTGTTCCATTGGATCTTCAAGAGGAAGAACTAGCCGCCATCACTATGTTTGTGTCTTTACTACATGATCATTAGTGTCTAGCGTCTATGCCTTAAAGCTATGAATAATTCTATGAATCCTTCACCTCTCTTAAATGAAAAATGTGCCTAATTACAAAAGAACATGAAGTACTTGGATTTCAAATTTTATCTTGAAATTAGTTTAATTATTTTGATATGGTGGCAATACTTTTTGTTTTTTGAATGAATGCTTGAACAGTGCATATTTTTTATAGTGAAATTTATGAATGTTAAAATTGTTGGCTCTTGAAAGAATGATCAACAAAGAGAAATATTATTGATAATCTGAAAAATCATGAAATTGATTCTTGAAGAAAGAAAAAGCAGTGAAAAAAAAGTAGCGAACAAAAATATGGTGAAAAAAAAAGAAAAAGAAAAAGCAAGCAGAAAAAGCCAATAGCCTTTTAAACCAAAAGGCAAGGGTAAAGAGGATCCAAGGCTTTGAGAATTAATGGATAGGAGGGCCTAAAGGAATAAAATCCTGGCCTAAGCGGTTAAATCAAGTTGTCCCTAACCATGTGCTTGTGGCATGAAGGTCCAAGTGAAAAGCTTGAGACCGAGTGGTTAAAGTCGTGATCCAAAGCAAAAAGAGTGTGATTAAGAACTCTGGACACCTCTAATTGGGGACTTTAGCAAAGCTGAGTCACAATCTGAAAAGGTTCACCCAGTTATGTGTCTGTGGCATTTATGTATCCGGTGTTAATACTGGAAAACAAAGTGCTTAGGGTCACGGCCAAGACTCATAATGTAGCTATGTTCAAGAATCAACATAGTGAACTAGGAGAATCAATAACACTATCTAAAATTTTGAGTTCCTATAGATGCCAATCATTCTGAATTTCAAAGGATAAAGTGAGATACCAAAACTGTTCAGGAGCAAAAAGCAACTAGCCCCGCTCATCTAATTTGGACTAAGTTTCATTGATATTGTGAGATTCATTGTATATTCTCTTTTTTTTTATCCTATTTTGTTTTCAGTTCCTTGGGAACAAGCAACAATATAAGTTTGGTGTTGTGAAGAGCGGATAATTTATACGCTTTTTGGCATTATTTTTTTAGATAGTTTTTAGAAGGATCTAGCTACCTTTTAGTATATTTTTATTAGTTTTTAAACAAAATTCACATTTCTGGACTTTACTATGAGTTTGTGTGTTTTTCTATGATTTCAGGTATTTTCTAGCTGAAATTGAGGGACTTGAGCAAAAATCTGATTCAGAGGCTAAAAAAGGACTGCTCATGCTGTTGGATTCTGACCTCCCTACACTCGAAAAGGATGTTTTGGAGCTACAAAAGTCCAAATGGTGCGCTCTCAATTGTGTTGGAAAGTAGACATCCAGGGATTTCCAGCAATATATAATAGTTCATACTTTGCTCGAGTTTTGACGACGCAAACTAGCGTTCAAAAGCCAACTTCCTGCCCTATTCTGGTGTTAAATGCCAGAAACAGGTTACAAGCTAGAGTTAAACGCCAAAAACGGGCTGTAAACTGGTGTTTAACTCCAAGAAAAGTCTCTACACATGAAAGTTTCAATGCTCAGCCCAAGCACACACCAAGTGGGCTCGGAAGTGGATTTCTGCATCATTTACTTATTTCTATAACCCTAGTAACTAGTTTAGTATAAATCGAACTTTTTACTATTGTACTAGGAGATCTTAGGGACTTTTGACATCTTTGGATAATTTTTAGTCCTTAGACATTAGGGGCTGGCCTCACGGCCATGCCTGGACCTTCATCACTTATGTATTTTCAACGGTGGAGTTTCTACACACCATAGATTAAGGTGTGGAGCTCTGCTGTTCCTCGAGTATTAATGCAATTACTACTGTTTTCTATTCAATTCATGCGTATTCTTGTTCTAAGATATCCATTCACACACAAGAACATGATGAATGTGATGATTATATGACACTCATCACCATTCTCTACTTATGAATGCGTGCCTGACAAACACTTCTGTTCTACATGAAAATAAGCTTTAATGCATATCTCTTGGATTCCTGGTTCGCGACACATGGTTGCCTCTCCTGACAACAGAGCCTTCCATTCTGTGAGATCAGAGTCTTCGTGGTATAAGCTAGAATCAATTGGCAGCATTCTTGAAATCCAGAAAGTCTAAACCTTGTCTGTGGTATTCCGAGTAGGATCTGGGATGGGATGACTGTGACGAGCTTCAAACTCATGACTGGTTGGCGTAGTGACAGACGCAAAAGGATCACTAGATCCTATTCCAACACAAGTGAGAACCGACAGATGATTAGCCCTACGTAACCCGTAGCCGGACCATTTTCACTGAGAGGACGGGAGGTAGCCATTTACAACGGTGATGCCCGAACATACAGCTTGCCATAGAAAGGAGTATGAAGGATTGGACGAAGGCAGTAGGAAAGCAGAGATTCAGAAGGAATGACGCATCCCCATACGCTTATCTGAAATTCCCACCAATGAATTACATAAGTATCTCTATCTTTATTTTATGTTTATTTATATTTTAATTATCAAAACTCCATAACCAATTGAATTCGCCTGACTGAGTTTTACAAGATGACCATAGCTTGCTTCAAACCGACAATCTCCGTGGGATCGACCCTTACTCATGTAAGGTTTATTACTTAGACGACCCAGTGTACTTGCTGGTTAGTTGTGCGAAGTTGTGAAAAAGAGTTGAGATTACAATTGTGCGTACCAAGTTGTTGGCGCCATTGAGATCACAATTTTGTGCACCAGACACGCACGCGTTGATGGAGCACCTGGGACAAAGCACACGCACGCGTGACTGGCGGTGAAGCCTGGATCTGACATTTGGCTACCCACGCACACACGTGGGCAGCGTTCATTAAGCAAACGTAGCGCTCAATAAGAGAACGCTATTGAAGACGCGTACGCGTGAAAAGGGCGCGCGAGCATGGTGGGAGCTGAAGATTGATAGTGACGCGTACGCGTAAGTGACGCGTATGCGTCGATGAGCAAAGTCGCAAAGGGACATGCGCGCGCAAGGGATATGCACGCGTGGATGAATGAACGCTGCGCTCACAACGCAACGTTCCCCAGGAAGCAATAATCAAGTGCCATTTTGATCCATTTCTCCACATGCCGAAAAGCCCACTCCAAGTGCTTAAGGACTGAAATAGAAAGTTTATAAATAGGAGCAGAATTGATTTCATAGGGGGCTCTCTTTTAGTTTCTTTTGAGAATTTTAGAATTAAGGGGAAATCTGAGTTTTCCTTTCTATTTTGTTTTCTCTCTTCTGCAACTTTTACTTTTATGTTTGGGTCTTGGACTTTGGATTGAAGAATTCTTCTGAATTCCCTCATCGTGGAGTTTTCTTTTATTTTTCCTTGGATAGTTTTATGAGTTGGAGATCTGATCATAGTTTACTTTCTGTTTTTCTTTCTTCAGTAATTTCTTCTTTTCTGTTTTGTTAAGAGAGAAATTGAGAAGTAAATTTTCTTTCTGTTTTCGTTATTCCTCTGCACTTGTCAATTTTTATCTTACGATTTTAAAGTTGATCTAAGTTTTCATTCTGTTTTAATTCTTCTGCAATTTCACTTTTCTATTTTGGTACTGAAGTCCTGATTTGAATTCTGTCATCTGAGAGTTCTTTAGTTTACTGCACTTTACATTTTCCAGTTTTCTTTTGATTCCAATTACCCAAATCCTTTTATTTTTCATGCAATTTAAGTTTCCTGGCAATTTAGATTCAACAATTTAAGTTACTTGCACTTTAAGTTTCAGTTGTTTAATTTTCTTGCAATTTAAGTTTCAGCTCTTTTAATTTCTTGCACTTTAAGTTTCTACAATTTACTCCTTCAGCAATATAAGATTCTACCAATTTACTTTCTGCATTTTATTTTCCTTGAAGTTTCACTTCTATTAGTCGAATTTCACCCAAATCTTCAAATATTCGCTTAACTAAATTCATCACCATACTAAAGTTGCTCAATCCATCAATCCCTGTGGGATCGACCTCACTCATGTGAGTCATTACTATTTGATGCGACCCGGTACACTTGCCGGTGAGTTTGTGTGGAATCGTTTTTCCCTCATCACCCTCATAGGCAGCATTACTACTGTTGAACGTCAGCGAGGGAGCAGCCCTTGGGTGTTCAAACGCCAATGCCGAAATTCAGGGAATCTGAAATTTCCTAGCCTCTCTCAGGACATGTGGATCCCATAGCATCTTTCACCCACCCCTACTTATTCCTATCTACTTTCACACTTCTCCATACACACTTCCCTATAAACCCTAGCCCAATCACATCCATACCACTTCCCCATGACCATTATAATTCCCACCAACCCCCACCCACTTTAAAATCAAATTTCCCACCCAAAACCCACCCTATGGCCGAAACCTAACCTACCCCCATCCTATAAATACCCCTCTCCATAACCCTTCATACACACGCCTCTCATACCTTTATACACCCCACAAGGGCGAGGCCTCTTTTTCCCTCTCTATACTTCTATTTTCTTTTTCTTCTGCTCCATTCTTCTCCTTTCTTTATTTTTGCTCAATAACGAGCAAAGTTTTAAGTTTGGTGTTGGAAAAGCATAGCTTTTTTCTTTCCACTACCATTCATGGCACCCAAGGTTGGAAACTCTTCTAGAAAGAAGAAAGGAAAGGCAGTAGCCAATCCCTCTGAATCTTGGGAGATGGAGAGATTTATCACCAAAGCCCACCAAGACCACTTCTATGAAGTAGTGGCTAAGAAGAAAGTGATCTCTGAGGTCCCTTTCAATCTCAAGAAGAATGAGTATCCGAAAATCCAAAAAGAGATCTGGAAAAGAGGTTGGGAAGTCCTAACTAATCCCATTCAAGATGTTGGGATTCTCATGGTGCAAGAGTTCTATGCTAATGCATGGGTTACCAAAAACCATGACACTAGTGTGAACCCAAATCTAAGGAATTAGAGCACCATGGTTTGAGGAAGAATCATAGATTTCAGCCCGAAAAGTGTGAGGTTGGTATTCAATTTGCCTCTAATGCAAGGAGATCCTCATCCTTACACTAGGAGAGTCAACTGTGATAAAAGATTGGATCAAGTGCTCTCAGACATCTGTGTAGAAGGCGCACAGTGGAAAAGGGATTCCCAAGGCAAGCCCTTTCAACTAAGAAGGGTTGACCTTAAGCCCATAACTAGAGGATGGTTGGAATTTATCCAAAGATCCATCATCCCTACTAACAATCGATTAGAAGTGACCATTGACAAAGCCATCATGATCCATTGCATCATGATTGGAACTCAGGTGGAAGTACATGAGGTAATTCCTCAAGAATTATACAAGGTAGTTGAGAAGCGTCACACCAATGCGAGGTTGGCATTCCCACACCTCATCTGTCACTTATGCAATTTATCTGGAATTGTCATAAATGGAGATATCTCCAATGGGGGGATAAGCCCGTCATTAAGAAGCAGATGGAGCAAACTAGAGAGCATGCACAAGAGCCTGTGCATCCGATTCATCATGAGATCCCTGAGATGCCTCAACGGATGAATTTTCCTCTCCAAAGCTATTGGGATCAATGGCAAAATTCTCTTGGAGAATTGAGCACTAACATGGACGAATTGAGAACGAAGCATCAAGAGCATGCTACCACTCTCAATGAAATAAGAGAAGATTAGAGAACCATAAGGGAAGACCAAAGTGCCATGAGGGAAGAGCAACAAAGGCAAAGGAGTGATATAGAAGAGATCAAAAATCACATTGGATCCTCAAGGAGGAGCACTAGACGCCACCATTAAAGGTGGATTCGTTCTCTTTACACCCATTTGTTGTAATTTTTCTGTTTCCTATCTGTTTATTTATCTATTCTCTTGTTCTATTTGCATGATTATCTGCATTTGATGTCTTAAAGTTGTAAAATGTTCCATATATCTCTCACCTTGCTTAAAATAAAATTTTCATTAAAAAGAACTGAGAGATGAATGAATTTTAAGTTTAAAATAAGATTAGTTTAATTATGTTGATGTGGTGTCATTTGCTTTTTTTTCTGAATGTATGAATGAACAATGCATATTTGGAGTTGTGATTTTAGAATGCTGGCTCTTGAAAGAATAAGGAAAAATATTATTCATATTCTAAAAAAATCTAAAAATTGATTCTTGAAGCAAGAAAAAGCAGCAAAAGCAAAAGAAAAAGCATGTTGCAAAAGAAAAAAATTATACGCACGCGAAAAAAAAAATGACGAAAAGAAAAAAGAAAAAAATAAAAAAAAGAAAAATCCATTACTGCCAAAAAATGCAGGAAAAGGAGGGCAGATTGAAAAAGCCAGTAACCCTTTAAACCAAAAGGCAAGGGTAAAAGGACCCAAGTCTTTGAGCATCAGTGGTTAGGAGGGGACAAAGGAATAAAATCCTGGCCTAAGCAGCTCAACCAAGCTGTCCCAACCGTGTGCTTGTGGCGTGAAGGTGTCAAGTGAAAAGCTTGAGACTGAGGAGTTAAAGTCATGGTCCAAAGCAAAAAAAGTGTACTTAAGAACTCTAAACACCTCTATTTGGGGACTCTAGCAAAGCTGAGTCACAATCTGAAAAGGTTCACCCAGTCAAAGTGTCTGTGGCATTATTGTATCCGGTGGTAATACTGGAAAACAAGTTGCTTAGGGTCACAGCCAAGACTCTAAAAGCTATGTTCAAGAATCAAAAAGAGCTTAACTAGGAGAGTAAATAATATCATCTGGATTCTAAGTTCCTAAAGATGCCAACCAATCTAAGTTTCAATGGATAGTGAGATGCCAAAACTATTCAGAAACAAAAAGCTACTAAGTCCCGCTCATCTGATTGTAACTGAGCTTCAATTAAAACTTAGAAATTTATTGTATCATAATTTTGTTTTTATCCTACTGTGTTTTTAGTTTCTTGGGGATAAGCAACGGTTTAAGTTTGATGTTGTCATGAGCGGATATTTTATACGCTTTTTGACATCATTTTCATATAGTTTTTAGTAGTTTTTGTTTAATTTTTATTGAGTTTTTATAGGTTTCATTGTTAAATTCACATTTTTAGATTCTACTATGAATTTTTGTGTTTTTGTACAATTTCAGGTATTTTCTGGCTGAAATTGAGGAGTTGGAGCAGAAGTCTGATTCAGAGACAGAGAAAGCACTGCAGATGCTGTCCGGATCTGACAGAAATATTTAATAGTCGATAATTTGCTTCGGATTAGAAGGTCCAAAACTAGCGTCCAATGCCGGCTTCCTGCCCCCTTCCTAGCATCCAGCGACCAAAGAGCAGATACCGGCGTCCAAACTCCTAATGAGGACCCCTAGCTGGCGTTCCACGCCCAAAAGACCTCATAGCACATGGATCTCATCAAAACATAGCCCAAACACTCAGCAAGTGGACCCTAGAAGTGGATTTTAGCATTAAAAAGACTATTTTACCCTTACTAGTCATCTATTTAGTATTTAAGGGATTTAATTTATGTAATTTGGACCGGGGGAAAGCATCATCTTCATCCATCATATACATTTTTTCTTTGTATTTTACTTCAGTATGAGTTTCTAAACCTCCTAGGTTGAGGGGAAGAGCCTTGCTAAGTCCTATGAATTAATAAAAGTATTACTATTTCTTCTTTGATCTGTGTTTGATCTATTTCTAAGATGTATATCTGATCTTCATCGTGGTGAATAGGATGATCTTACAAATTATCTCTGTTCATCACATTAAGACGAACGTGCCTGACAAACACCTGCGTCTACTTGGGTTCGTGTGAATACGTGACTGGAAAGTACGAGCCAACAGCTATGTTTATACATCTCTCAGACGGTTAATGCACGACTTCATTGGGAACTTCTTGAGACACCAGTTTAGCTGATTTCTGGGGAGATTTATAGGCTAGAATCCAAAGAAGCAACATTCTCTGATCCGGAAGATTCGACCTTGTCTGTGGCGCTTTGAGTAGGATCGCCAGGAGAATGACTTGCTAGCGCTTTACCCTTCGTCCCATTGGATGACCACGGCCAATGGCATTCAATCTGTAGTAGAGGAGATCAATGACCATGGCCCATGGTGTTGATCACATACAGCCTGCCATAAAAGAAGATCATTCACAAGTAGAGAAGACAGTAATACCAGAGTTAATTCAGAAAGACAAGGCAACTCCAACTCTCAACTCTATCCTTAATTATAACCATTTTATTGATTTCTATTCCAATACTCCTTTAATGCAAATTTGACAACTATTCCAACAACCTTCTGATCTTCCTGACTAAAACCTGCAAGACAACCATACCTTGCTTCAAACCATAATCCTCGTAGGATCGACCCTGACTCGCTCAGGTACTACTTGGACGACCTAGTGCACTTGCTGGTACACCAGTATGAAAGTGTGGGGATTCGTGCTACCACTAAGCAAATTTACCACTGATTCATCCAATCACGCCCTCCGGTCCATACATAACCAAATCATAGCCTCTAGCCCAACACAAATCAAATCTCGGCCTCCGACCCAAACATAATCAAATCACCACTCAAACCACCGAAGTTCAAACCAACCAGTCACAATCACAAGTAATAAAGTTTAAACACAATCAAGAGCAATTACAATAAGTATGGCAATTAGTAGATATACAAAAATTTTCAAATAGGCAAACTAAATACAATATGCACATCCAATAAATGTCACATAGATACATATGATGCATACCTATCATACTGGCCATGATTTCATGTGTCGGTTTTATTGCTAGAACCAAACACGAGTAAGAAGGATTAACCAACCGTCCTTACCTGTATGTTCCACAAGCAAACGAGATTAACCAACCATTCTTGCCCAGAACACGCAAGTGAGATTAACCACTGTCCTTGCCTATCACATTTGCCCACATTAAGCGGGATTAACCAATCGTCTGTACTGGATACCTCAAACAAGCGAGATTAACCAACTGTCCTTGTCTGGATCACATTAGTCCATGAGTAAGCGGGATTCACCTCCATCCTTACTAGGTACCTCGAACAAGTGGGATTAACAAACCATCCTTGTCTGGAACAAATCTCATAAATATTCACAATTAACCAGGCCCAAAATCATAATCAAGCTCAACTCATAATCATTATCAAATCACAAGCCTTCTGATGAGTCCATATTTGATGACATATTTTGACTCAATTTTGATGGATTCTAGCATATAAACTCACACTTAAGCACCCAAGTAGCATACTTTTGTGTTTTGTCTCTAATTTGATCCTAAATGTGAAAACATGCGATTTTATGCTTGAAATGAGCAATTTAATTCCACTTTTATTCCATTTGATGCCATGACATGTTTGTTGAGTAATCTTAGGTCATAGAGGCAAGAATGGATAGCCAAAAGTGGAAGAAAGTATGTACAAGGGAGAAAACATGAAGAAAACAAGGAAAAGCACACACAGAGAAGTGTGCATGCGCACAAGCATCTGTGCGTGCACAATAGAAGGAATTTCCATGTGTGCGTGTGCACGAACACCTGTGCATACGCACAGGTCAACTTTCAGCCAAGTGTGCGTACGCACAGGTCCCTGCACGTGGTTGCATTAATGAATCACGTGCTGCGCATTTTCTGAGGGCCTTTGGCCCATTTTGGAAGGCTTGAAGGCTGAATTTGGATGCTATATGAAGGGGAATTTAAGACATATGAAGGCATTAGTTATTATTAGTTTGGCATTAGGTAGTAGTAGTGTAGGAAGCTTCCATAGGAGTAGGAGTAGTGTAGAGTAAAGAGCTCTCTTAGGGTTTATTGATGAGCGGATAATTTATACGCTTTTTGGCATTATTTTTAGGTAGTTTTTAGTAGGATCTAGCTACTTTTAGGGATGTTTTTATTATTTTTTATGCAAAATTCATATTTCTGGTCTTTACTATGAGTTTCTGTGTTTTTCTATGATTTCAGGTATTTTCTGGCTGAAATTGAGGGACCTGAGCAAAAATCTGATTCAGGCTGAAAAAGGACTGCTGATGCTGTTGGATTCTGACCTCCCTGCACTCGAAATATATTTTCTGGAGCTACAGAACTCCAAATGGTTCGCTCTCAACGGCGTTGGAAAGTAGACATCCAGAGCTTTCCAGCAATATATAATGGTCAATACTTTGTTCGAGTTTAGATGACGCAAACTGGCGTTCAACGCCAGTTCCATGCTGCATTCTGGAGTAAAACGCAAGAAACATGTCACAAACCAGAGTTAAACACCTAACTGAGATTTACAAGATGATCATAGCTTACTTCATACCTATTGATATCCTGACTAAGAATAATAAGATAACCATAGCTTGCTTCAAGCCGGCAATCTCCGTGGGATCGACCCTTACTCACGTAAGGTATTACTTGGATGACCCAATGCACTTGTTGGTTAGTTGTACGGAGTTATGACAAAGTGTGATTCACGTTTGAGAGCACTACCAAGTTTTTGGTGCCGTTGTTAATGATCATAATTTCGTGCACCAAGTTTTTGGCACCGTTGCCGGGGATTGTTCGAGTTTGGACAACTGACGGTTTATCTTGTTGCTCAGATTAGGTAATTTTATTTTCAAAAAGTTTTCAAAAATCTTTCAAATTTTTTTTTCTTTTTTCTTTTTCGTTTTTTCTAAAGATTATTTTAGAAAAAATACAAAAAAATTAATGAAATTATAAAAATAAAAAAATATTTTGTGTTTCTTGTTTGAGTCTAGTGTCAATTTTTAAGTTTGGTGTCAATTGCATGTTTTTAAAAATTTATGCATTTTTCAAAAATTTCATGCATGGTGTTCTTCATGATCTTCAAGTTCTTATTGGTAAGTCTTCTTGTTTGATCTTGATATTTTCTTGTTTTGTGTTTTTTGTTGTTTCTCATGTGCATTTTTGTGTTTTTCTTTTCTTGAAAATTTTTCAAAAAAATAAGTCTTGATGTTTATCTTGATCTTCAAAGGGTTCTTAGTGTTCATCTTGACATTCATAGTGTTCTTACATGCATCTTGTGTTTTGATTCATAATTTTCATGTTGTGAGTCATTTTTGTGTTTTTCTCTTTCATCATTAAAAATTCAAAAAAATAAAAAAATACCTTCTCCTTATTTTACTTAAAAATTCGAAATATTTGGGTTGACTTAGTCAAAAAATTTTAAAATTAGTTGTTTCTTGTTAGTCAAGTCAAGATTTCATTTTTAAAAAAATCCTTTCTTTTCAAAATCTTTTTCAAAAATCAAATCTTTTTCATTTTTCCTTTATGATTTTCGAAAATTTTTAAAATTTAATTTCAAAATCTTTTTCTTATCTTTATTTCAAAATTTCGAAAACTTTACTAACAATTAATGTGATTGATTCAAAAATTTGATGTTTGTTACTTTCTTGTTAAGAAAGATTCAATCTTTAAATTCTAGAATCATATCTTTTATTTTCTTGTTAGTCAAGTAATCAATTTTAATTTTAAAAATTAAATCTTTTTCAAAATATCTTTTTTCAATCATATCTTTTCAAAATATCTTTTTTTTTAAATCATATCTTTTTCAAAAATTTGATTTCAAAATATCTTTTCTAACTTCTTATCTTTTTAAAATTGATTTTCAAATCTTTTTCAACTAACTAATTGACTTTTTGTTTGTTTTACTAATTCTTATCTTTTTCAAAACCACCTAACTACTCTTCTCTCTCTAATTTTTGAAAATCATCCCCCTCTTTTCAAAATTCTTTTAAATTAACTAATTGTTTCAAATTTTAATTTTTAATTTTATTTTTCTCCTAATTTTTGAAAATCACTAACCTTTTTTTCAAAATTAATTACAAAAAACTCTATCTCTCTCATCTCCTTCTATTTATTTATCTACTAACACTTCTCTTCCACTCAAGAATTTGAACCCACTCTTCCCCCTTGTGTTTAGTTTCTTACTTTTTCACTTCTTCTATTCTTTTCTTCTTCCACTAACATAAAGGAATCTTTTTACTGTGGTAAAGAGGATCCCTATTATTATTTTCTATTCCCTTCTTTTTCATATGAGTAGGAGCAAGGACAAGAATATTCTTGTTGAAGCAGATCCTGAACCTGAAAGGACTCTGAAGAGGAAACTAAGAGAAGCTAAATTACAACAATCCAGAGACAACCTTACAGAAATTTTCGAAAAGGAAGAGGAGATGGCAGCCGAAAATAATAATACAAGGAGGATGCTTGGTGATTATACTACACCTACTTCCAAATTTGACGGAAGGAGCATCTCAATCCCTGCCATTGGAGCAAACAATTTTGAGCTGAAAAACCTCAACTAGTTGCTCTAATGCAATAGAACTGCAAGTTCCATGGACTTCCATCAGAAGATCCCTATCAGTTTTTAACTGAATTCTTGCAGATCTGTGAGACTGTTAAGACTAATGGAGTAGATCCTGAAGTCTACAGGCTCATGCTTTTCCCTTTTACTGTAAGAGACAGGGCTAGAACATGGTTGGACTCTCAACCTAAAGATAGCCTGGACTCTTGGGATAAGCTGGTCAGGGCCTTCTTGGCTAAGTTCTTCCCTCCTCAAAAGCTGAGCAAGCTTAGAGTGGATGTTCAGACCTTCAAACAAAAAGATGATGAATCCCTCTATGAAGCTTGGAAAAGATACAAGCAGTTGACCAAAAAGTATCCTTCTGACATGCTTTCAGAATGGACCATCCTGGATATATTCTATGATGGTCTGTCTGAATTGTTTAAGATGTCATTGGACCATTCTGCAGGTGGATCTATTCACCTCAAGAAAATGCCTGCAGAAGCTCAGGAACTCATTGATATGGTTGCTAATAACCAATTTATATACACCTCTGAGAGGAATCCTGTGAGTAATGGGACGCCTCAGAAGAGGGGAGTTCTTGAAATCGATACTCTGAATGTCATATTGGCTCAGAACAAAATGTTGACTCAGCAAGTCAACATGATTTCTCAGAGTCTGAATGGATGGTAAAATGCATCAAATAGTACTAAAGAGGCATCTTCTGAAGAAGAAACTTATGATCCTGAGAACCCTACAATGGCAGAGGCGAATTACATGGGTGAACCCTATGGGAACACCTATAATTCTTCATGGAGAAATCATCCAAATTTCTCATGGAAGGATCAATAAAAGCCTCAATAAGGCTTTAATAATGGTGGAAGAAATAGGCTTAGCAATAGCAAGCCTTTTCCATCATCTTCTCAGCAATAGATAGAGAATTCTGAGCAAAGTCCCTCTAGCTTAGCAAACATAATCTTTGATATATCTAAGGCCACTTTAAGTTTCATGAGTGAAACAAGGTCCTCCATTAGAAATTTGGAGGCATAAGTGGGCCAGCTGAGTAAGAAAATCACTGAAACCCCTCCTAGTACTCTCCCAAGCAATACAGAAGAGAATCCAAAAAGAAAGTGCAAGGCCATTGACATAATCACAATGGCCGAATTCAAAGAGGAGGAGAAGGATGTAAATCCCAGTGAGGAAGACCTCCTGGGATGTCCTCTGAACAAAAAGGAGTTCCAAACTGAGGAACCTAAGAAATCTGAGGCTCACCTAGAAACCATAGAGATTCCATTGAACCTCCTTTTTCCATTCATGAGCTCTGAAACCTATTCTTCTTCTGAAGAGGATGAAAATGTAACTGAAGAGCAAGTTGCTCAATATCTAGGAGCCATCATGAAGCTGAATGCCAAGTTGTTTGGTAATGAGACTTGGGAAGGTGAACCTCCCTTGCTCATTAGTGAACTAGATACATGGGTTCAGCAAACTCTACCTCAAAAGAAATAAGATCCTGGTAAATTCTTGATATCCTGTACCATAGGCACCATGACCTTTAAGAAGGCTCTGTGTGACCTGGGGTCAGGTATAAATCTTATGCCACTCTCTGTAATGGAGAAGCTGGGGATCTTTGAGGTACAAGCTGCAAAAATCACATTAGAGATGGCAGACAAGTCAATAAAATAAGCTTAGGATTGGTAGAGGACGTGTTGGTAAAAGTTAAAGGCCTTTACATCCCTGCTGATTTCATAATCTTAGACACTAGGAAGGATGAGAATCAATCCATCATTCTTCGAAGACCCTTCCTAGCCACAGTAGGAGCTATGATTGATGTTGGCAGAGGAGAGTTAGTCCTTCAATTGAATGGGGACTACCTTGTGTTTAAAGCTCAAGGTTATCCTTCTGTAAACATGGAAAAGAGGCACGATAAGCTTCTCTCAATACAAAGTCAAACAAAGCCCCTACAATCAAACTCTAAGTTTGGTGTTGGGAGGCCACAACCAAACTCTAATTTTGGTGTTGAACCCCCACATTCAAACTCTAAGTTTGGTGTTGGGAGGTCCCAATAATGCTCTGATGATCTGTGAAGCTCCATGAGAGCTCACTGTCAAGCTATTGGCATTAAAGAAGCGCTTATTGAGAGGCAACCCAATTTTTATTTCTATTGTTCTCTTAGGTTTTATTAGGTTTATAATCATGTGGAGTCACAAAACAATTGCAAAAATTAAAAATAGAATAAAAAATAGTAGAAGAAACAGCACACCTTGGAGGAAGAGCTTACTGGCATTTAAACACCAGTAAGGAGCATCTGGTTGGTGTTCAACGCCAGAACAGAGCATGAATCTGGCGTTGAACGCCAGAAACATGCAACAGTCTGGCGTTTAAATGCCAGGATTGCACCCTGAGGAAAGCTGGCGTTTAACGCCAGCAACAAGCATCAGGCTGGCGTTAAACGCCAGAAACATGCTACATCTGGGCGTTTAACGCCAGAAACAAGCTTCAGTCTGGCGTTAAACGCCAGGATTGCATGCAGAGGGTGTTCTACACGCCTAATTGGTGCAGGGATGATAAATTTTTGACACCTCAGGATCTGTGGAACCCACAGGATCACCTTAGGATCTGTGGACCCCACAGGATCCCCACCTACCTCAACTCACCTTCTCTCTTCTTCACTCACATCCATAAACCCCACCTACCTTCAAATTCAAAATCTCTTTCCCATCCAAACCCACCCTAAATGACCGAACCTACTACCCTCTCCCTCCACTATATAAACCCCTCCATCCTTCTTCTTTTTCACACAACACAACCCTCTCTTCTCTCCCTTGGCCGAATACACATCTCTCCCTCTCCTCCATATCTTCTTCTTCTTCATCTATTCTTTCTTCTTTTGCTCATGGATGAGCAACATTCTAAGTTTGGTGTGGTAAAAGCATAGCTTTTTTGTTTTTCCATAACCATTGATGGCACCTAAGGCCAGAGAAACCTCAAGAAAGAGGAAAGGGAAGGCAATTGCTTCCACCTCTGAGTCATGGGAGATGGAGAGATTCATCTCAAGGGTCCATAGCTCAGTAATAGAGCATTTGACTGCACAACAAGAGAGCCCACTCATGGACCTCAACAAGAGCATGAGAAATTCCCTCATCAAGAAATCCCTGAAATGCCTCAAGGGATACATTTTCCTCCACACAATTATTGGGAGCAACTAAGGATAGGAGCACCAAAATCACTAGGGATCAAGCAACAGAGGCAAGGAAGAGAGATAGAAGAGCTCAAGAACACCATTGGTCCTTCAAGGAGAAGGCGCCACTATCACTAAGATGGACTCATTTCTTAACTTCCTTGTTCTTATCTCTCTATTTTTTTATTTTTGAGCTTCATGTTTGTCTATGTTTGTGTCTTTATTACATGATCATTAGTATTTAGTAACTATGTCTTAAGGCTATGAATAATTCCATGAATCCTTCACCTTTCTTAAATGAAAAATGTTTTTAATACAAAAGAACCAGAAGTACATGAGTTTCAAATTCATCCTTGAAATTAGTTTAATTATATTGATGTGGTGACAATACTTTTTATTTTCTGAATGAATGCTTGAACAGTGCATATTTTTTATCTTGTTGTTTATGAATGTTAAAATTGTTGGCTCTTGGAAGAATGATGAACAAGAGAAATATTATTGATGATCTGAAAAATCATAAAATTGATTCTTAAAGTAAGATAAAGTAGTGAAGAATAAAGCTTGCAAAAAAAAGTGGTGAAAAAAATTAGGAAAAAAAAAGAAAAAGCAAGCAGAAAAATCCAATAGCCCTTAAAACCAAAAGGAAAGGGTAAAAAGGATCCAAGATTTTGAGCATCAATGGATAGGAGGGCCTAAGGAAATAAATCCAGGCCTAAGCGGCTAAATCAAGTTGTCCCTAACCATGTGCTTGTGGCATGCAGGTCCAAGTGAAAAGCTTGAGACTGAGTGGTTAAAGTCATCATCCAAAGCAAAAAGAGTGTGATTAAGAGCTCTGGACACCTCTAACTGGGAACTTTAGCAAAGCTGAGTCACAATCTGAAAAGGTTCACTAGTCATGTGTCTGTGGCATTTATGTATCCGGTGGTAATACTGGAAAACAAAGTGCTTAGGGCCACGACCAAGACTCATAAAAGTAGCTGTGTTCAAGAATCAACATACTTAACTAGGAGAATCAATAACACTATCCGAACTCCGAGTTCCTATAGAAGCCAATCATTCTGAACTTCAAAGGAAAAAGTGAGATGCCAAAACTGTTCGGAAGCAAAAAGCTACAAGTCCCGCTCATCTAATTAGAACTAATATTCATTGATATTTTAAAATTTATAGTATATTCTCTTCTTTTTATCCTATTTGATTTTCAGTTGCTTGGGGACAAGCAACAATTTAAGTTTGGTGTTGTGATGAGCGGATAATTTATACGCTTTTTGGCATTGTTTTTAGGTAGTTTTTAGTAGGATCTAGCTACTTTTAGGGATGTTTTTATTAGTTTTTATGCAAAATTCACATTTCTGGACTTTAATATGAGTTTTTTGTGTTTTTTTGTGATTTTAGGTATTTTCTGGCTGAAATTGAGGGACCTGAGTAAAAATTTGATTCAGGCTGACAAAGGACTGCTGATGCTATTGGATTCTGACCTCCCTGCACTCGAAATCGATTTTCTGGAGCTACAGAACTCTAAATGGCGCGCTTACAATGGCGTTGGAAAGTCGACATCCAGAGCTTTCCAGCAATATATAATAGTCTATACTTTGTTCGAGTTTAGATGATGCAAACTAGCGTTCAACGCTAGTTCCATACTGCATTCTTGAGTAAAACGCCAGAAACACGTCACAAACCAGAGTTAAACGGCAAAAACATGTTACAGCTTGGCGTTTAACTCCAAGAGAATCCTCTGCACGTGTAAAGCTCAAGCTCAGCCCAAGCACACACCAAAGTGGGCCCTGGAAGTGGATTTCTGCATTTAGACTTATTTCTGTAAACCCTAGTAACTAGTCTAGTATAAATAGGATATTTTACTATTGTATTAGACATCTTTGGTCTCAGTTTTAATCCATTGTTCATCTTAGGAGACTATTGATCGCGTTCATGGGGGCTGGCCTCTCGGCCATGCCTGGACCATCACTTATGTATTTTCAACGGTGGACCATCACTTATGGATTTTTGCTTCTTTAATTGTAAGTACTCTCAATTTCCTCTTTAATCTCATTATCTTTACTTTCATTTTCTCTTGGTTTAAGTTACTTTGTTCATATTTTCAATTTTAAGTTCTTGAAGTTTTGATTGATGAATTTCATATCTTATGCTTCCTTTATGCTTGAGTGCTTGTCTCTTGTTGATATTATTGATAGTTGGTTATAGTTTTCGAATTATCCTTGCAATTTCTCATGTTTTGGTTTTATGCACTGGTGCATGAAATTGTGATTCACACCTTTCACAACTCCGGTGCCACTAACCTACAAGTGCACTGGGTCGTCCAAGTAATACCTTACGTGAGTAAGGGTCGATCCCACGGAGATTGTTGGCTTGAAGCAATCTATGGTTATCTTGTAAACCTTAGTCAGGAGATCAATAATGAAAAGAGTTCTGTTTGTGAAAAGTAAAAGAACATGAAATGAATAATACTTGTTATGCAGTATTCGAGAACAGGTTGAGATTTTGGAGATGCTCTGTCTTCTGAATTTCTGCTTTCCTACTATTGTCTTCTTCACGCACACAAGGCTCCTTCCATGGCAAGCTGTATGTTGGTGGATCACTGTTGTCAATGGCTACCATCCATCCTCTCAGTGAAAATGGTCCAACTATGGATTCCGTAGGGCTAATCATCTGTTGGTTCTCACTTGTGCTAGAATAGGATCCATTGATCCTTTTGCACAGTGTCACTACGCCTAACATTTGTGAGTTTGAAGCTCGTCACAGTCACCCCTTCCCATATCCTATTCGTAATACCACAGACAAGGTTTAGACTTTTCGGATCTCAAGAGTGCTGCCAATTGATTCTAGCTTATGCCACGAAGACTCTAATTTCACGGATTTGAACACTCTGTTGTCAGGAGAGGCAATCAAACTCGTGAACCAGGAACCCAAGAGATACACACCCAACCATGGGGTTTAGAGACTCATGATGTAAAAGATATAAATTCAGATGTAAAATGTCATGAGGTACAAAATGAATCTCTAAAAGTAGTTTTTATACTAAGCTAGTAACCTAGGTTTACAGAAAATGGGTAAACTAAGATAGATAGTGCAAAAATCCACTTCTGGGGCCCACTTGGTTTGTGTTTGGGCTGAGCATTAAAGCTTTCATGTGCATAGGCTATTCCTGGAGTTAAACGCCAGCTTTGGTGCCAGTTTGGGCGTTTAACTCCAACTTTTATGCCAGTTCTGGCGTTTAACGCCAGAAAAGGGTAAAAAGCTGGCGTTTAAATGCCAGTTTGCACTTTCAAATATCGGGCAAAGTATGGCCTATTATACATTGCTGGAAAGTCCAAGATGTCTACTTTCCAACGCAATTAAGAGCGCGCCAATTAGGCTTCTGTAGCTCCAAAAAATCCACTTCGCGTGCAGGAAGGTCAGAATCCAATAGCATCTGCAATCCTTTTTCAGCCTTTGAATCAGATTTTTGCTCAGGTCCCTTAATTTCAGCCAAAAAATACCTGAAATCACAGAAAAATACACAAACTCATAGTAAAGTCTAGAAATGTGAATTTTGCATAAAAACTAATAAAAATATACTAAAAAGTAACTAAAGCATACTAAAAACTACATGAAAATACCACCAAAAAGCGTATAAAATATCCGATCATCATGCACACATGGTGTTTGTGAAAATGCCAACTTTAGATTTTGAATATATTTTCCCACCTTGGCTTGGGATTTGAGTTCCTAGGATACTAGAGTTATAATGTCCGACATTTAGTGGTAATTCTTGGGTAGTTAGTTGACTCTTGTCTCCATTGACACTAGCTTTTTATCAACTAGTTTGGTAAGTAAGCTATGACTTATGGATTAAGGTCAATTATGCTTGATTGACTTAATCCTCGATGTTTGGGGTTAACTAGGCAAGATTGACTTATCATAATTATCATAGTTGTGGTTATGGCAATGATAGTGTTCCGAGGGTTACCTGAAACTGAAGGTTGACCTCAGATGAGATCTGTTATTGTAGCCAGAGTTATCATGTCCGACTTGTTGAATCTGGAGGCGTTGCTGATCCTTGATCACCGGAGGGTGGTGGTACCTGCAAAAGACTCCGATGCTTAAGTTAGCACGTGCTTTAGACAGGATTTTATGTAGAATCAGAGTATGAGTTATATGTGGATGCTCTAGTGTATTTATCGCAGTGTTGATGACCTTCCTTTGAGATAAGTTTGTTATCTTATTTTATCCTTGGTGGGTGAGGTCACCTTATCTTACCTTTTAGAGTGGGCCGTGTCCTTTGTTTTGGGCCTGCTTGGGCCGCTATGGCAATTTGGCCGAGCTCTTTATGAAGAGGTCAATATTTGACCAACCTGTATAAGAGGTCGGTCACTTCTTGACTCTGACCCGGGTTATATAGCTCGACCTAGAGTATGAACAGATAGGATTTCTTGGATCCTCATTTTCCATGTCAAGGCTCTTTATTACATATCTTGCAATTTCACTATTTTTGACCTTACTTCCTTTTTACTTGCACTAATTACAATTTTGATAATTTCTTTGTTCTTTTAATTTCTTAAGTTCTTTTAATCTTTCATTCTTTGATTTGGAAACCACCCCTTTTTGCCTCCACAACCAAGAGAGTAACACTTTCAACTACATTCCAAGGGAGAACGACCCGAGGTTGAATTACTCTTGATCTCGGTTTATATGTTTTATAATTGAATTAAACATTGATGTTTTGGGATTGAATTGCCGGGTTGGACTATACTCACAACGGTACTATTTTATCTAATTTCCGAACCGGTGCAAATCCTAAATCCATCATTGGTGATTTTTTGTTCTTCTTGGTCAATCCCCTCAATGATCCCAAAGAGCCTCTCCCCATTGTGTTTGATAGAGTCCTGTGCGTATGCACAGCCTTGTGCGCGCGCACAGTTCCCCTGTTTTTCCATCCCTGTGCGTACGCACAGCAACGTGCGCACACACTCTCTTAAACACTTCATCTGTTCACAGCACGCGCACGGCTTGTGCGTGTGTACACCCCTTCCTTTCTTTCTATGCGTCCACACACCTTGCCTGCACGCGCACACTCCTTCCTTTTCTTAGAAAAAAAGACCCCTTCCTGTGCATGCGCATAGCTATGTGCACACACACAACCTTTGGAACCTCCTCTGCTCACAGCACACACACCTTTTGTGCGTGGGTACACCCCTTCTTTCCCCTTATGTGCGTCCGGACACGCCTCTGTGCGTGCACACAGACTCTTATGTCCTCTCTATTCAGAGCACTCGCACACACCTGTGCGTCTGCTCACCCCCATTTCTTTACCCCCCCTGTGCGTGCCCACATCTTAGTGCGCACGCACACATCTTGATTCCTCTTTTGCCCAGAGCGTTCGCATATAGTGTGCGCTTGATAAACCCCATTTTTAGGGTTTATCTTGTATTGAATTTAGAGTATTTTGATGACTTTTTCTCGCATTTAGCCTATGAATCAGCATGGTTTTGTAATCTCTCCCGTATTTGTGCTTAAGTGTAAAAACATGCTTTTTAAGCCTTATTTTGATGAATTCTAATTCCTCTTTGATTTCATAAGATGCCTTGATGTGTTTGCTAGTAATTCCAGGATTGAAATAGGCTAGGCATAGATCACAGGGAGCAAGGAAGGAAGCATACAAGTGGAGAGAAGCATGAAAAGTCAAAGAAGTGAAATCAGCCAAGCACGTGCACGCGCACAAGGCGCTCGCGCGCACATTGCAGAATCGGCCAGGGATACGCACGCGTACCGTGCACGCACGCGTCGAAGTCCGCACATGACTTCATTAAAGCAGCATGTGCCTGGCGATTTTGAGGGGTTTCTGAACCCATTCTGGCGCCAATTGCTGATAGAAAGGAATAAAAGGATCAAGGATTGAAGGGAGAAGACATTGAAGTTAGTTACCATTAGTCATAGTTTTAGTTTAGTTCTTTAGAGAGAGAAGCTCTCACTTCTCTCTAGAAGTAGGACTAGGTTTAGGTTAATCTCTCTTCTTAGATATAGGTTTAATTCATGTTTTAATTCACTTCTCTTTTATCAAGTCTTAATCTTCTCCTCTTCCTCTTTCTAGTTATGAGCTTTAATAATTGTAATTCTTCACTTGTTTTGGATAGATTGTTATTTTTTTTGATTTCTTTCAATAATGCAATTTGAGGTAATTCATGATAATTGTGATTTCCTTGATTGTTGTTATTAATTCATTTCAATAATTGTTGTTAGATTCTATTCTTGTTATCAATTTACTATCCTTTCCTTTTATGCCTTCCAAGTGTTTGATGAAATGCTTGGTTGGATTTTAGTGTAGGTTTTGTTCCTCTTGGCCTAGGTAGAGTAATTAGTGACTCTTGAGTTATCTAATTCCCTTATTGATTGACGATTAGAAGTTGCTAATTAATTTGAATGCCTCTAAAGCTAGTCTTTCCTTTAGGAGTTAATTAGGACTTGAGGAATCAAATTGATTCATCCACTTGACTTTCCTCCATGGTTAGAGGTTAACTAAGTGGGAGTAATGGACAATTTGTTATCACAATTGAGGAGGATAACTAGGATAGGACTTCTAGTTCTCATATCTTGCCAAGAGCTTTGTTAGTTGTTAGTTTATTTTCTTTGCCATTTATATTTCTTGTCCAAAATCTTAAAAACCCCAAATATAACTCACAACTAATAACAAGACACTTTATTACAATTCCTAGGGAGAACGACCCGAGGTCCAATACTTCGGTTTATAAATTTTAGGGGTTTGTACTAGTGACAAACAACTTTTTGTATGAAAGGATTATTGTCTGGTTTAGAAATTATACTTTACAACGAGATTTTATTAGTGAAATTCTAAACCGTCAAAAATCTAATCATCAGCGCTCGCACACCTTCCCTTTTTCCACCTAGTGTGTGTACGCACACGTACCTGTGCATACGCACGCCCCTGTTTTCTTCCACTTTTCTTCTTTTCTTCTCTTCTCTCTACTTCTTCTCTTCTTCCTCCTTCCATCCCTCTCTTCTCTTACTTTTGCCCTCTTCTCTCCTTGCTTTGCTTAGTTTTATGTGCATTTCTTTTTTATTTTTAGTAATTATATTAGTTTTGCTTTTGCTGATTTTGAATAAATTACAAGTGTTTAGTTGATGATTGTTGGGTTGCTTCTTGCTTAAATTTTCGTTTAATTGTTGATGAATATGTGCACATAGCATTTAGTCTTTGTTAGATTGCCTAGTTGAATTGTGAGTTTGATGCATGTGTTGTCGCGACCGTATGTGTTAGACTATATCATTATTTGGCAACTTAATTATGAATTGTGCACTTTTATAACACCCTAATTAGCCTAAGCCTTACATCGCGTCGTAAAGCAAAGATTAATCAAAGGTTATGACAGTTCTAAGGTTATACATATCTTATATAGAAGGAATTAATAATATCTAGAAGCCCGAGGAAGAATATAGCTCAAAAAAAGAATTTGAAAAGTGCAAAACGTAGTAGTGGAGCTATTAACTTAAAGCACATGAAACAGACGTGATATAACATAATATAGTAGTATAATATCATAAGAATCTAGCTACTGCTCGCGGAGTTTATGCTGGCTAGCCATATACAGACCATATGTGAACCAGACAGTAAACAGCTTATACAATTTTTGTTCTCTCAAATACAAGCCTCTTGGAAAAACAAAACACAAAAGTGAGAGACATATACATAACAAATCCAAAGACTCCAAAAGAGCATTCAGATCCTCCGCTCCTGTCACCAATCAGACAACTCATCGAGGTAGGTTGCGAACTGCATCTGAAAAACACATCAGAAATATGGTATGAGAACCGGAGGTTTTCAATATGATAACAGTGCCCAGTGATGTATGATATAAGATCCCGGGACGCCAAAGGCAATCCTAGACTCCATATCCCTCACAAGATTCAAGCTTAAAGCATTTCTAAAACAAATACGCATAATATGTAAAACCTCAACAAAACTTATGCCATAGCACCACCAAAGGGTAATCTATCTTAGGGGATTTCTACTCTAATCAAACACAGCTGTCCCACAGCCTTCACCAACCGACCCTCCATGCGATCCCATCGCCACCGCCTTCCAAACCTCCTCAATCCCAGTAAAAGCACAAGTATATACAATACAAGTAAAACACAAGTAGAAGCATATATAGCAATTAATACAATTTGCAATTAGACATGTTATGCAAATAGGGAAAACAATATCAAGTCGGCAAAGCAGACAAACAGGTAGAAAATGCATATGATGAATGCCTACTCTACTGGCTGTGATATCACATTGTCAGTTCAATTGCCAACCCGATATATATCTATGGAGATGTTGCCCTTCGGATTCATGGTGTGGGAACCCCTGAGATATAGCACTTGGATCACTGTCCAGGGTTTTGCGCCTGCACGCTCTAATGATCCGAAGGGATGCGAGTTGGATCTATTGCCACCGACCTAACATCTAAGCGCAAGTGGGACAAACCATTGCCCTTATGCCGCCGCCGCCACCGCTACCTCGACAGGCGGGATCCAACCTCGGCCCCTTCCGGGCGCATAGCATTTCATAGTCTCAATGAAAAGTAGTGCAGTGGTTTTCAAAAACATTTTCAGTACAAGATGGATCCATCACTTCATTCAGAGTCCTTGACTCTGTTTAACCACTGTTAATTCACATTTCAGTTCCTTGATTTTTGCATCTCATCCATCAACCATTCATCACACATCATCAATCCTTCCTCAGTACGATAGAAACCTAGTACTCCGTTTACTAACTGTTTCCAAATAATAGTGACTATACCCTTAAATCTCTTTTTCCTATGTTGAATACCCAAAAATATGCCCAAAAGTCTCAAAAAGGTGTTATAGGAGCTTACAACCTCGTCGGGAAGGTGAAATAGTTGAAAAAAAAGCAAAATTTGAGAAACAGGGCATGTGCGTCTGCACAGAGGTGTGCGTGTGCACGCCCCGGAAAATTTTTAAAGTGTGCGTACGCACAGGGGTATGCGTACGCACAGGTACCAAAACTTTCAAAAGATGTTCACTTGCACAACCTGTGCCAGCGCCCCAACAGAATGGCCTTCCCAACGTGTGCGTGCGCACAGGTCTGTGCATACGCACAGGTTGCAATTTTCCATTAGTGTGCGCGCGCACCAGCTGTGCCAGCACTGCAAGCAGACTGCCTGCCTCTGCATGTCTGAATGCACAGGTTTGTGCATCTGCGCAGGTCATAATTTTCACAGAGTGTGAGTGCGCACAAGTCTATGCATATGCACATACCAGAAAACTCAGAATTCTGTAACTTTGCAGAATTTTTAAATTTTCAACACCAACTTTGAATGATCATAACTCCCTCCACAAAATTCCAAATTTTGCAAACTTTATATCAATTTAAAGGGTTTTCAAAGATCTTTAATTTTAAATAAATTTCAACAAATTTTGAAAATCGAGGCAAAGGTTATGATCGGACAAAGTTCACCAAAATTCAACTTTTTCCCAAAATCACAATTTCCACAATTCATTTATAAAACATAACGAAAACCAAACCAAACCATTCCAAACTCCACTTTTCATCACAATCAACCCTCTACGTCATACTACCCCAAAATTACCACATTTTTCCTAAACCTTTCCTTATCCATACATCAACATCAATATATCTCATATATCAAACTCCATTAACAATTTTCCAGCTACATTACCAATCGATCAACACCAATATCAGATTTATCAACATAAATCCACTACTCAACTTAACAAGTCATTCATCCTCATTATATCACAATTAATCATCAATATCAACTCAAAAATCATCATACAATAACATCCAACAACTCATCAACCATTCAAATCCAATCCTATCCTATGGGTCACTAGCCTAAGTGTCCATGAATATTATATACTACATAGAGAAAACCGAAACTATACCTTGGCCAATTCTTTTTATGAACCAAATGAGTTTTCAACCAAAATCCAACCACCAATGTAGCTCTAACAAGCACCACCGAGCTCCAAACTCACAATAATCAAGCTATATACATATAAATCACCACAAAATCAACATAGGGCTCAACATAAATAAAAAGTTCACAAGAATTCAAAACATCTTACCTTTCCCAACGGATTGGGATGTCAAAACCCAAAGCTAAGCAAGGATTAGTGTGAACCTAAACACCAAGAATTACAAAAACTCACTTAATCAAAAGCCTTAGATACCATAAATTTTGGAGAGAATAACTGAGAGACTTTCGAGCTTACCTCTAGAGTTTCTTGGATGGGTTTTGTAGAGCTCTTCACAAGGAATGCGTAGCAGCCAATGGCATGAAAATCGGAGCTCTATAGCTCAAGATATGAGCTTAAGAAGATTGAGGTGAATAGGGTTCAATCTCTTCTCCTCTCCCTCTTTCAATTTCTGATGTGTGTGTGTGTTTATGAGGTTAGGGTTCATTAAATGAACCTTTATATATGTTGGACTTGGGCCTAACTTGGGCCCGGTTTAACCCGTCAACATTTTTTTAGCCCATTTGGCCCAACTTTGTACCAAACCTTTAAAATTAATGCCCGATTTTCTATTTCTACTGTTTTTTCTAAGGTTTTTGACTGTTTCTACTTTTTCTCGCGCAACACCGACCAGACTTGAACCGGTTCAGCCGGTTCAACTACCGGTTCGTGGTTTTTCACGATTTTTTACAGAAAACACATTTTTTGACTCGGAAAGACCCACTGAGTCCAAAAATGATGTTTAAAATCTCAAATTCTTACTCTAACTTTTTGGAATCAAATTTGGGCAACATAATCACTTAATTAACCGGTTCGATTAATTGCGGTTCTTACAACTTTCACTTTAGTGAAATTAATGGAACTACTTATTCATCATGGTTTTTAAGTGAATATAATTACATAATAAGGTATTTGTTCCTTGTTAATGTCTTGCATATTTTTGAGTCGACTTGACTTTATTCTTATCAAGACTTGTCACTTTTTGTAACAAGCACCATATACATGTGGTTATTTCATTATTCCTAAGGATGAATAAGTAGTCTGCTTTCATCATTGGATTGGTTATTGTTAATTGTGCCATTTTATGTTAATTTTGAGCTTTCACTTACACAACTTCAATATCCAACTTCTTACATATTCAATTCACTTTAGTTGTGGTTGCCTAGGGTTATTTGTGCCTTCACTCTTGCTTATGCTTTACTTGCAACCTAAGCCACTTGATTGAGGACCATTCTGATTCTTTTGATTATGTGGTTACCTTCTTAGCTAACCAATGTATTGTGTTCTAAACCGTGCGCATTTAGAATACATACATTACCTTTTATCATACCACACTACTATGACCATTTCCTCAATTCTTGTTTTCTACAGCAACCCAGAGCCCCGATGCTCACCAGCTGAAGGTGGACCCTCATAGTTCTTCACCCCTGGATTGAGTTCATGCACCGAGGACCGTGCAATGTTTAAGTGTGGGGGAGGATCTGCAATTTTGGGGCGTAAAATTCTCTTTCTCAGTACTTGCACTATTTTCTAGTTTTTAATAGTTATAATTTATGAATATTTATTAATATTTTATTGCATTACATTTTCCTTGGTTTGCTTGTGTATATATCTTAGCTTGTTATAGTTTATTTTTGGTAAATATTTGCATTCGCATGGTAGAGTAAATAAGTTTGGAAGAACAACAAAGAATTTGCAAGAAATATCTTTTTGGGCATTCTATTGATTGAATTTGAAAAAAAATTATTTTTGAACCTGCTTGAGGTATCTTTTATATGGAACATAGAAGAGAGATTGAAAAAATACCAAGTGAGATTTGAGCTTTAATTGTGGGGTTGCACATTTTCAACCATAAATTTTGTTCTTGTGTGTTATACTCCTTTCATGATTGTAATCTTTGATTTGCTTGATTCTATATGTCCTATATTTGATGTTTTGAATGCAATTAGTATGATTGAGGCCATTTTTGAATTGAACTCAATTAACCCATATGGCCAACCCTTACATCTACCATTGTAAACCACTTTTTGAGCCTTTAATTTCCCTTTTGTTCTAATTTTAAGCACATCATTCACCCTAAGTGAAAGATCATTATGTCCTTGAATTATATCTTTGATTAACTTGGGTTTGAGTGTGTGTTAATCAAGTGTGGGGGGAATTTGTGGGAAATATTGGTAGTTAGTTTGCTTTGGGTCTCATTGAGAATATTTGGAAAAATGGGTAAACACTCATGCATCTATTACTTAAAACATATGCATCTCTCTTATATGATAAAAGAAAATATTAGTGTACATACTTTGTATATGAAAAAAAAAAACTTGATAATTTAGGATTTGCACCGGTTTGGAAATTAGATAAAATAGTTTCGTTGTGAGTATAGTCCAACCCGACAATTCAATCCCAAATCATCAAAGTTTAATTCAAGTATAAAACATATAAACCGAGATCAAGAGTAATTCAACCTCGGGTCTTTTTCCCTTGGAATGCAATTGAAAGTGTTACTCTCTTGGATGTAGAGGCAAAAAGGAGTGGTTTCCAAATCAAAGAACGAAAGATTAAAAGAACTTATGAAATTAAAAGTACAAAGAAATTATCAAAATTGTAATTAGTGCAAGTAAAAAGGAAGTGAGGTCAAAAATAGTGAAATTGCAAGATATGTAATAAAGAGCCTTGACTTGGAAAATGAGGATCCAAGGAATCCTATCAGTGCCATAACCACAATTATGATAATTATGATGAGTCAATCTTGCCTAGTCAACCCCAAACATCGAGGAGTAAGTCAAGCAAGCATAATTGACCTTAATCCACAAGTCCTAGCTAACTTACCAAACTAGTTGATAAAAAGCTAGCATCAATGGAGACAAGGATCAACTAACTACCCAAGAATTACCACTAAATGTTAGACACTATGGCCCTAGCATCCTAGGAACTCAAATCCCAAGCCAAGGTGGGAAAATGTACTCAAAATCTAAAGTTGGCATTTTCACAAACACCTTGTGTGCATAAAACCAAAACATGAGAAATTGCAAGGAAAATTAGAAAACTATAACCAACTATCAACAATATCAACAAGAGACAAGCAATCAAGCATAAAGGAAGCATAAGATATGAAATTCATCAACAAAAAATTCAAGAACTTAATATTGCAAATATGAACAATGAAAGTAAAGATAATTTAAATAAAGAGGAAATTGAGAGTACTTACAATTGAAGATGCAAAAATCCAAAATCAAAGCTTGCTATAAAATACTACAATGGAAATTGATAAACCCTAGGAGAGCTCTCTACTCTACATGGTGCACGAAATGCAATCCCACTCTTTGACAATTCGCACAACTAACCAGCAAGTGCACTGGGTCGTCCAAGTAATACCTTACGTGAGTAAGGGTCGATCCCACGGAGATTATTGGTTTGAAGCAAGCTATGTTTATTTTATTATTCTTAGTCAGGATATCAATTAAAATTATCAGTTGGAATTATTAGAAAAATAAAAGAGCGTGAAATAAATAATTATTACTTTAATAATGGAGAATATGTTGGAGTTTTGGAGATGCTTTGTCTTCTGAATTCCTGTAATGTAATATTCAACTCAATTCCAAAGTGCAAAGTTCCTTCCATGGCAAGCTGTATGTAGGGTGTCACCATTGTCAGTGGCTACCTCACATCCTCTCAATGAAAACGGTCCAGATGCTCTGTCACAGCACGGCTAATCAGCTGTTGGTTCTCGATCATGTTGGAATAGAATCCATTGATCCTTTTGCGTTTGTCATCACACCTAGCAATCGCGAGTTTAAAGCTCGTCACAGCCATTCAATCCTTGAATCCTACTCGGAATACCACAGACAAGGTTTAGACTTTCCGGCTCCTCAAGAGTGGCCGCCATCAATTCTAGCTTATACCACGAAGATTCTGCTTAAGGAATCTAAGAGAAACTCATTCAATCTGATGTAGAACGGAGGTGGTTGTCAGGCACACGTTCATGGATTGAGGAAGGTGAGTGTCACGAATCATCACATTCTTCATAATTAAGCGCGAATGAACATCTTAGATAGGAACACACACGTTTGAATGGGGAAATAGAAACAACTGCATTAATTCATCGAGATGCTGTAGAGCTCCTCACCCCCAACAATGGAGTTTAGAGACTCATGCCATCAAAGACTATGTAATTCAGATCTAAAAATGTCATGAGATACAAAATAAGTCTCTAAAAGTTGTTTAAATAGTAAACTAGTAACCTAGGTTTACAGAATATGAGTAAACTAAGATAATTGGTGCAGAAATCCACTTCTGGGGCCCACTTGGTGTGTGCTGGGGCTGAGACTTAAGCCTCTCACATGTTTGGGCTGTTTTTGGAGTTGAACGCCAGGTTGTAACGTGTTTTGGGCGTTGAACTCCAACTTGTAACCTGTTTCTGGCGCTGGACGCCAGACTGCAACATGGAACTGGCGTTGAACGCCAGTTTATGTCATCTATCTTTGAACAAAGTATGGACTATTATATATTGCTGGAAATTCCTGGATGTCTACTTTCCAACCCAATTGAGAGCGCATCAATTGGACTCATGTAGCTCCAGAAAATCCATTCCGAGTGCAGGGAGGTCAGGATCCAACAGCATCAGCAGTCCTTTTTCAGCCTAAATCAGATTTTTTCTCAGCTCCCTCAATTTCAGTCAGAAAATACCTGAAATCACAGAAAAATACACAAACTCATAGTAAAGTCCAGAAATATGATTTTTGCCTAAAAACTAATGATATTATACTAAAAACTAATTAAAACATACTAAAATCTACATGAAATTACCCCCAAAAGCGTATAAAATATCCGCTCATCACTACACTACTCCTACTCCTATGGAAGCCTCCTACACTAGTACTACCTAATGCCAACCTAATAATAACTAATTCCTTCATATGTCTTAATTCCCATTCATATAGCATTCAAATTCAGCCTTCAAGCCTTCCAAAATGAGCCAAAAGCCCTCTGAAAATGCGCAGCACGTGATTCATTTATACAACCACGTGCAGGGACCTGTGCGTACGCACACTTGGCTGAAAGTTGACCTGTGCGTATGCACAGGTGTTCGTGCACACGCACACATGGAAATTCCTTCTATTGTGCACGCACAGATGCTTGTGCGCATGCACACTTCTCTGTGTGTGCTTTTCCTTGTTTTCTTCATGTTTTCTTTCTTGTACATGCTTTCTTCCTCTTTTGGCTATCAATTCTTGCCTCTATGTCCTGAGATTACTCAACAAACATGTCATGGCATCAAATGGAATAAAAGTGGAATTAAATTGCTCATTTCAAGCATAAAATCGCATGTTTTCACATTTAGGATCAAATTAGGGACAAAACACAAAAGTATGCTACTTGGGTGCTTAAGTGTGAGTTTATGTGCTAGAATCCATCCAAATTGAGTCAAAATATGTCATCAAATACGGACTCATCAATTCTCCCACACTTAAACAATAACATGTCCTTATGCTAAACCAACAAGGAGAAGGATGAAAAGGGGTAATCAACTTATTAAATGTAACTATCTATATGCATGCAAGTATGTATATGCTATCGATACCTAGATATCTATCTATACTATAGTATCTATATGAAACTGGTGAAAACAAACAAACGAATTCCCAAGCAAGTATAGACAAATAGGGCAAAGCAAGGAAATAATACAATGCAAGCAAGATATAAAGAATTGATTCAAGTTTCAAAATGAAGCAACTTGCAAGAATGCATGATAAGAAGTATGGAAATATAGAGCTGAGTAATTGAACCCTCACTAGGTATGTATACGCTCTAATCACTCGGTGCCTATGGGTCGATTCACTCAAATCTCCTCCTAATCATGCTTTCAAGGATTTTCTTTTCATCTAACAATCAACAAACAAGTGATGCATGAATGCAATTATCATGAGGACTTATTAGGGTTGAAATAGAGTTAGGGTTAAGGTGGGATAGATATGGCTAAATGGACTAATTTGATTTGAATCCTTGATTAGTTTAAGTTTTCCGCTCAACCTATATCAACCAAATGAAAACAAAATGCAATCCTAACCTTCCATCATTCTTTTTCACAAACACTCATGTATGCTTTCTCATTCAATTCCCATATGCATTTCTTATTCACTTTTGTTAGGGGTAACCTTTGTTCCCTTTTTATTGATGAAGTTTTTTTTTTTTGAAAGGAATGCATATGGTTTAGTAGTTCATACATGTTTGTTCCCATTTTCCAAAATTTTTAATGAAATACCCAAATTAAACATTTTCATTCACTACCAATGTTTCCCAAAATTCTCTCACACTTAAATGTTACACACTCTTCAACCTAAGATAATCAAGGATACAATCCAAGGTAATTCATGGTTTTCTGCTTAAGGTTGTAATGTGCTAATATCAAGAACAATGGGATAAATAAAGCTCAAACGGGTTAACAACGGTAGATGCAAAGGGTAGGCTGAAGACAAGTCATCTTAGCCTAGTTTTACTAGTCTTTTTCTTTGATTTTCATTTGGTTTTATGCACTTTCTTGAGCCACAAGTAAGCCAATTGGGTAGAATTTCATGTTTCCTTTGATTCAATCAACCATGGATTAATTGATGCATTTTCATGAGTTTTTGTGCCATAATTGCTTATATGACAAGAAGAAGAATAACTCTCATGATTATGGCATAGCTTTGATACAATTGTTGATTGATGATAGGTGGAATAAAGTTTGGAAGAAGGTTGCAAGAATGGGCTTGGAAAGAAGGGATTCACGTTTGAGCTCACGTTTGCCTCAAACGTGAGTAGCAGCTGAAAAACACCCTGTTGAGGTCGCCCACATTTGCGCCAACGTTTGCCTCAAACGTTGAGGCAAACATTGGTTGAAGATGAAGCAGGGGGAGGGCCAACGTTTGCGCCAACGTTTGCCTCAAACGTGAGGTCAAACGCTGGCGCCTGAACACCACTCAAGGAAGGCAATGTTTGCGCCAACGTTTGCCTCAAACGTGAGGTCAAACGCTGGTGCCTGAACACCACTCAAGGAAGGCAATGTTTGTGTCAATGTTTGCCTCAAACGTGAGGTCAAACGTTGGCGCCAAAAAAAATAAGAAAGATCACCCCTGGGCACAGAAATGTTTGCGCCAACGTTTGCCTCAAACGTGAGGTCAAACGTTGGCTACATTTTAGCATGGAAGAGCATGGAAGAGCACCCTGTTTGATGCCTTGGTTGAGCCACGTTTGTGCCAACGTTTGCCTCAAACGTTAGGCCAAACGTTGGCCAAAAGAGAAGCTTGGAGGGAACCACGTTTGAGCTCACATTTGACCTCAAACGCTGGCTCAAACGTGGATGACAGCAGAAAGGCCGAGCTGCATAATTGGCACACGAAGGCGTTTGAGTCAACGTTTGCCTCAAACGTTAACTCAAACGTAAATCCCCAAGGCCCAAGTTGCAAACGGATTTCTCCCCAACACCAAGAGCAATCAACAGAGGCTTTTGTCTACCCAATTCCATCAAGAGCAAGGGCCCAATTCAAGGCTTGAAGATCATTTGAAGAAAGTGTATAAATAGCTTAGAATATAAGTTTTCGGGGAGCTTTTCTTTTGGGAGTTTTTCTTTTAGTTTTGCTGGGTAGTTTTGGAAAGCTTTTGGTTTTGAGTTATTTTGGGATTCTGAGTCTTGGGGAAGGAGAATTGAATTCTCTTCCTCTTAGTTTTCTTGTTTTCAATTTCATTTACACTTGTCTTGAATCTTGGGTTCAAGAATTGAGGAAATTCTGTCTCAATTTCACCTCACTGTTTGATTTACCGAACCATTTTGAGAAATTGAAGTTTGTATTTACTTTTCTACATCGATCTCTTCTTTAATTTTGCAATCGCTCTCTAAATTTGGATCTAGGAAGGCATTGAGATCTAGACTTAGTTATCTAGTCTCTTGGGTCCTGAGATCTGCCGGTTTCCACTTTCAATTCTTCTGTTGAATGCTTCTTCAAGCCAATTTACATTTTCTGTTTGAAACCTGCTGCAATTAAATTCATCTTTTACTTTCCTGGTTGTTGCAATTTACTTTTCTCTTGTTTAATTTCTGCAATCCCACGTCCCTAACCCCTTTAAGATTCAAGCAATTTACATTTTTTGCAATTTAAGTTTCTGCAATTTACATTACTTGCACTTTAAGATTCAGCTTCTTTACTTCTTGTTCTCTTTAATTTACTGCAATTATCCCTCTCCCTTTTAAATTTCATGCAATTTAGCTTCTGCCGGATACAAATCACTCAAATCAACTCTTGTTCGCTTGACTAAATCAACCACTAAACTAAAATTGCTCAATCCTTCAATCTCTGTGGGATCGACCTCACTCCTGTGAGTTTTATTACTTGATGCGACCCGGTGCACTTGCCGGTGAGTTTTGTGTTGGATCGTTTTCCGCACATCATAGGCTATATGGGTGAGTGAGCTTAATCAAAGATAGCCTCAATCATGCTCAATGCAATTCAAAACATCAATCATTGGAAATAAAGAATCAAGCAAAACCAAGATTACAATCATAGAAGAGAAATAGCACACAATGAACAAAATTAGTGGTTAAAATGTGTAACCACTCAATATAGCTCAAAAACTCACAAGGTATTTGTTCTTTACTCTTCTGTGTTCCATAAAAATCATTCAAGCAAGTTTAAAAATAATTTTCCAAACCAATTCTTTAGAAAGCTCCTGAAACAAAATTCTTGAAAATCTTTGTTGTTTCTCACAAAAATTATTTCCTATATGTATGTATGTATGTTGTGATGGATTCCAATTTTTCAAAATTTTCTAGTTCTTTTTCTAATTTTCAACAAGCAAAAAGTAACATGAACAATTATGATCAAAATGAACTAGGCCTATACTATTCACATCATCCAATCACAATCCAGATCTATACTATATACCAAGCAATATAAAATGCAATATGTATATATATACCCAAAATGAAAGTGCAATAATAAATATAACTAGAAACAACTAATATATATATATACCAAAGTAAAATGTGCATAAGTCAAAGTACTAAAGATATCCACAAAAAGTATAATAAAAACTGAAATAAACGAAATGAAAAGTGTTCAAAAGAGAATGTTTGCACCCAAAAAAAATAGTAGATCCTTACAAAATTTTGATGAGTGAGAATTTGCGTTGATCTAGAATTTCTCAAAATAAGATCACTTCGTTGCAAGTATAGCTAAATCAACAACCAACTCTCAACATCAAAATTTAGATATTTGATGTGTGGAAAACGATCCAACACGAAACTAACCGGCAAGTGTACCGGGTCGCATCAAGTAATAATAACTCACATGAGTGAGGTCGATCCCACAGGGATTGAAGGATTGAGCAATTTTAGTTTAGTGGTTGATTTAGTCAAGCGAATCAAGTATTGGTTGAGTGATTTGTAGCTGACAGAAGCTAAATTGCTTGAAATATAAAGGGAGAGGGGTAATTGACTGAAATTTAAAGTGCAGAGAAATTAAAGAGGCTGAATCTTAAAGTGCAAGAAATATAAATTGCAGAAACTTAGATTGCAAGAAATGTAAATAACTGAATCTTAAAGTGCAAGAAATATAAATTGCTTGAATCATAAAAGAAATTGGGAATTGGGATTGTAGGATTTAAACAAGCAGAAGTAAATTGAAACAAGCGGAAAGGAAAAAGATGAATTAAATTGAAGTAGATCTCAAACAGAAGAGTCAAATGCTTTGAGAATGTAAAACAGAAACTGAATTGTGCTTAATTGCAGCAAATTAAAAGATGGTTGAAGATCTCAGGAGTGGAAAAGACTAGAAAACAAGTCTAGATCTCAAATCCTTCCTTGATCCAACAAGAACAATTGCAAAAGAAATAAAGAGAAGTAAATTGCAAAAAGAGTAGAAGATGAAGCAGTAAACAGAAATTGGAATTCAATTATGCAGAAAAGTAAACAAGAGGTCTCAAGGTGAGAGTGAAACAGAAGTTCTTCAATTCTCCACCCAAGATCCAAAGCAAAAGTAAAGAGTGCGAAAGTAAGAACAAGGAAGAAGAGAGATCAATTCTCCTTCCCAATTCTCTAAGAACTAAATTCAAGAGTAAAAGTTCAAAATGTAAAAAAAAAAAGTTCAGAGTAAAAAATGAAAATTAAGATGAAAGTTCAAAAGTAAAGATAAAAGGTCCTAACTAAATCAAACTAGCTTCTATTTATACACTTTCTATTCTTGGATTTAGAATTTGGATGGGCTTTTGATTTGGTGAAGAAATGAATTAAGTTGGATTTTTAATTGAATTTCATCCCATGTTGTTCCCAGGAGGCTGCTCTGCTCTTGTGGAGAGCGGAGCAGTGAAGCTTTGTGTGGGGAATCTTTTTGCGTGCCAAGGCTTGGAGAGGCACCAGGGGATTGCCCTGCTCTTGTGGAGAGCGGAGCAGTGTGTGTCTTGCGCCCTTGAAATATTTCGCATGCCAATTCTTAGACATTATTAGGGTAGCGCTCAAGTGGTGCTAAGAGCGCAGCTTCCTTGCTTTGTTAGTGAAGCCTCCGTGTTCGAGATATAGTTAGTTTTTAGTATATTTTTATTAGTTTTTAGTTAAAATTCTCTTTTCTGGACTTTACTATGATTTTGTGTGTTTTTCTGTGATTTCAGGTATTTTCTGGCTGAAATTGAGGGACCTGAGCAAAAATCTGATTTAGAGACCAAAAAGGACTGCAGATGCTGTTGGATTCTGACCTCCCTGCACTCGAAGTGGATTTTCTGGAGCTACAGAAGCCCAATTGGCGCGCTCTCAACGGCGTTGGAAAGTAGACATCCTCGGCTTTCCAGCAATATATGATAGTCCATACTTTGCCCAAGGTTTGATGGCCCAAACCGGCGTTCAAAGTCACCTCAAGAAATCCCAGCGTTAAACGCTGGAACTGGCACCCAAATGGGAGTTAAACGCCCAAACTGGCACTAAAGCTGGCGTTTAACTCCAAGAAGAGTCTCT
>NC_029781.3:54313784-54314099 GCF_000817695.3 Arachis duranensis
TAAGCTTGCCATGGAAAGGAGTAAGAAGGATTGGATGAAGACAGTAGGAAAGCAGAGAGACGGAAGGGAAGGCATCTTCATGCGCTTATCTGAAGTTCCTACCAGTGAATTACATAAGTATCTCTATCTTTATCCTTGTGTTATTTTCGTTCATCACCATTATCATTTGAGTTTGCCTGACTAAGATTTACAAGATGACCATAGCTTGCTTCAATACTAACAATCTCCGTGGGTTCGACCCTTACTCACGTAAGGTTTATTACTTGGACGACCCAGTGCACTTGCTGGTTAGTTGTGCGAAGTTGTGTAATGCCA
>NC_029781.3:54314196-54314833 GCF_000817695.3 Arachis duranensis
TGTTTCACAATTTCGCGCACCAAGTTTTTGGCGCCGTTGCCGGGGATTGTTCAAGTTTTGAGCAAGCTTTTGGTCCGGTAACATCAGTGCCAAGATCCGGCAACAGCACCAAGTTTTTGGCGCCGTTGCTCGGGATTGTTCAGGCTGGACAACTGACGGTTCATCTTGTTGCTTAGATTAGGTGTTTATTTTTTTTTTTGAAATTCTTGAAGATGAATTCTAGAGTTTCATGATGATTTGTTGAAATCTGGCTGGCTGAGAAGCCATGTCTAATCTCATTGGACCGAGGTTTCAACTTATCACCACAAGAGCTTATTGATTTTTTATCAATCTTGCTTTTGGAGCAGTGATCTGCTAAGGCTTGGCTGGCCTTTGGCCATGTCTAGTGTTTTGGACCGAAGCTTTCTTTGAAAGCTTGGCTGGCTGTCAAGCCATGTCTAATTCCTGGACCGGAGTCTTAGACTAACATTGCACTGATTCCTGGAATTCTCATTAAGAATTTTGATATCTTTTTCCACTTAATTTTCGAAAAACACAAAAAAAATTTTACAAAATTCTAAAATCCAAAAATATTTCTTGTTTGAGTCTAGAGTCTCATCATAAGCTTGGTGTCAATTGCATGCATTCATATGTCTTA
>NC_029781.3:54319100-54320241 GCF_000817695.3 Arachis duranensis
ACCAACCCCATTCAACAAGTCGGAATCTTGATGGTTCAAGAGTTCTATGCCAATGCATGGATCACCAAGAACCATGACCAAAGTGTGAACCCGAATCCAAAGAATTATCTTACTATGGTTCGGGGGAAATACTTGGATTTTAGTTCGGAGAGTGTGAGGGTGGCGTTCAACTTGCCTATGATGCAAGGAGATGAGCATCCTTACACTAGAAGGGTCAACTTTGATCAAAGGTTGGACCAAGTCCTCACAGTTATATGTGAAGAGGGCGCACAATGGAAGCAAGATTCAAGAGGAAAGCCGGTTCAATTGAGAAGGCATGACCTCAAGCCCGTGGCTAGAGGATGGTTAGAGTTCATACAACGCTCAATCATTCCCGCTAGCAACCGGTCTGAAGTTACCATAGACCGGGCTATCATGATCCATAGCATCATGATTGGAGAAGAATTAGAGGTTCATGAGGTTATAGCCCAAGAACTCTATAAGGTGGCGGACAAGACCTCCACCTTGGCAAGGTTAGCCTTTCCTCATCTCATCTGTCACCTCTGTTATTCAGTTGGAGTTGACATAGAGGGAGACATCCGCATTGATGAGGACAAGCCCATCACCAAGAAAAGGATGGAGTACACAAGAGATCCCACTCATCATGAGATCCCTGAGATTCCTCAAGGGATGAATTTTTCTCCACAAAACTATTGGGAGCAACTAAACACCTCCCTAGGAGAGTTGAGTTCCAATATGGGACAATTAAGGGTGGAGCATCAAGAACACTCCATCATCCTTCATGAGATTAGAGAGGATCAAAGAATCATGAGGGAGGAGCAACAAAAACAAGGAAGAGACATTGAGGAGCTCAAGCACTCCATAGGATCTTCAAGAGCAAGAAAGAGCCGCCATCACTAAGGTGGACCCGTTCCTTGATTTCCTTGTTATTTATTCTTCTGTTTTTCGAAAATTTATGCTTATGTTTATCCATGTTTGTGTCTTGTGATCATTAGTGTCTTAGTGTCTATGCCTTAAAGTTATGAATGTCCTATGAATCCATCACCTTTCTTGAATAAAAATGTGCTTAATTGAAAAAGAAAAAGAAGTGCATGAATTTTGAATTTTATAACAGTTTAATTATTTTGATGTGGTGGCAATA
>NC_029781.3:54321900-54362609 GCF_000817695.3 Arachis duranensis
TTTCACTGAGAGGATGGGAGGTAGCCACTGACAACGGTGAAACCCTTGCTTAAGCTTGCCATGGAAAGGAGTAAGAAGGATTGGATGAAGACAGTAGGAAAGCAGAGAGACAGAAGGGAAGGCATCTTCATGCGCTTATCTGAAGTTCCTACCAGTGAATTACATAAGTATCTCTATCTTTATCCTTGTGTTATTTTCGTTCATCACCATTATCATTTGAGTTTGCCTGACTAAGATTTACAAGATGACCATAGCTTGCTTCAATACTAACAATCTCCGTGGGATCGACCCTTACTCACGTAAGGTTTATTACTTGGACGACCCAGTGCACTTGCTGGTTAGTTGTGCGAAGTTGTGTAATGCCATGGTACTGAGCTTCCACGTTCTTGGAGCCATTACCGGGGATTATGAGAGTTGTGAAAAAGTATTGTTCACAATTTCGCGCACCAAGTAGCGCTCCCCCACTCCCCCTTGCTCATGAGTTTGAACCTTGTGGCAAGCATTGGTAAGCTTTTTCCTTGAATTTATTTCTTTGATGAGCCCGATAATGCTCTCAAGGAGAGCAGAGCAGTGTTCTTCCCTCCCTTGTTTTCTTGGTTCCAAATTGTGCTCCGCTCTCAAGGGGGGCAGAGCATTGAAGCTTTGCATGCTTGGTTCATTGTTGTGCTCTTGGAGAGAGCATTATGGCTTCCTCCTTCCATGCGCCACGCTTCCTCGTTTTCTTTGCCACATTCTTCTTTTCCTTGGGCCACGCTTTCTTATTTTCTTCCTTTCTTCACCTACAAATAATCAAAACAACCAATCAAAGTATCACCAAATTCACAAGGTTTATAAATCATTCAAATATCAATTAAATTTAGCTTGAACCTCATGATTTAGCATCAATTAAAGGGTGGTTGATTGATTCAAATAAAACATGCAATTCCACTCTAAATTACTTACTTATAAAGCAAGAAAGTTCATAAAAACTAGTGAAACAAGTGAAATTAGCTAAGAAAAATGGTTATAAGATGACGTGTCATCAATATTCAAATACAAAACATAAATCGAGAGTCATACAACCTCGGGTCATCTTCCCTAGAAGTTGCAATTAAGTGTCTATTATTGGCTATGAGGGAAATGTGGGATTGGAAATGCAAGAAATTAAAATACAAGAAAGTAAATAAGCATACAAGAAAATAAATGAAAAGCAAGTAAAGGCAATGAAAATGGAATTTAAATTGTAAAAAGACCTCTTGGTGAGAATTCGGTAATCAAGGCTTGCTATCATAGTTGTGGACCACAAACATGGTAATTGTGTTTGGATCAATCCCAAATACTCAACCTTACATCGAGGATAAGTCAACTAGGCATAATTAATCTCAATCCCTAAGTCCTAAGTCAACACTATTTATGGCTCACTTAGAGTCAAGGGAAACCAAATTAATTAATAACCCTCACACAATTTAGAATGGACATCCACCACTCAAGTTCACCCAAATCACACAATTTCCCAACCAAGAGTGAGAACAAACTAGCCTAAGACCAACCCAAGCATTTTATCGAACACTTGGGAGGCATGAAAATAAAACATGGTAAAATAACAAGGAATATAAATTCTACAACTACCAAAAGCAAGGAAAGTAAGATTACAACTCAATTAAATAATAAAGAGGCATGAAACATAAAATTGCATTAAATGTAAATTAAAGTAACTAACAAGAGTGAAAATACATAAAAATGGTAAGAATGGAGAAAACGACAAGATAAAGTAATGAAATTAAGACAAGAAAACAAGGAAAGGTAGCAGAAACTAGATTAATACAAGAATTAAAAAGGAAAATTATAAAGAAAATAAACTAAGAACCCTAATTTCTAGAGAGAAGGGAGAGTTTCTCTCTCTAGAAAATAACCTACATAATGCTAAACTAACCCTAATTTCTCCCCCCTCTTCACATGGAGTGAGGCCTTCTTAGATATAGGAAGAATCAGCATCAGAAAGTCCAAAAACTGGGCTCTGGAGGCCCAGAAATCGCCCTCAGCGATTTGCATTAAATGAGTCACGCTGGGAACTGTGCGTACGCATAGGTGTGTGCGTACGCACTCTTACTGATTTGTTTCTTGTGCGTACGCACAGGATGTTGTGCGTACGCACACATGGCTTTGTGGTCCTTGTGCGTACGCACAATAGGTTGTACGTACGCACACGCCAGTGTGTGCTTCTCCTTTGATTTCTTCATGTTTTCTCCCAATTCCATGCTTTTCTTCCACTCTTATCAAGCCATTCCAACCTATTACACAAGAAACTACTCATCAAAATCATCAAGGCATCGAATGGGATGAAAGTGAGATAAAATTGATTAAATTAAGCACAAATCAGCATGTTTTCACAGTTAAGCTCAATTTAGAGAGAGAATATAAAAGTATGCTATTTGAATGAATAAATGTGGGTTTATATGATTGGGTAGTTTGGTTTGACATGGCTTCACACCCCAAAAGAAGCGAGCTACGTCTGAGTTAAATTTGGAGATGGAAGTTTTCTTTCGTTTCTCGGAGGTGAAGTAAGACTAAGCTCACTGCACTTCCACTTAACACCTATCGTTAATGAGAAACGGCTCATCTCGCCGTGACCTTCTCTTGAATTCTCAAAGCTTCTTTCGCTCCATCCCCCGCCGGGGCAGAGAACCCATCGCTGTCTCGGCTATGCTACCGGAGGCTCTGGGGAAGTCGGAATAGAAGAGCACTCATCTTGGGGTGCGCTTACTACTTAGATGCTTTCAGCAGTTATCCGCTCCGCACTTGCCCCTTAAATCAAACCAAAATATATCGTCAAATATGCATTCATCAATTCTCCTACACTTAAATAATAGCATGTCCTCATGCTAATCACGATCAAATGAGAATGATCAAAGGGTATACAATTTATTCAATGCAACTACTTATATGAATGCAAATATACTAAATACTATCTATCTCTATCTATACTATGGTTCCTATGGAGTTTGGTAAAAAAATAAATAAAAGAATCTCAATCAATTCCAAAACAAGTTTTAGGGCCAAGGCAAAGAGAATATAGCAATATGATCAATATCCAAAGATTTGATTTGAAATTTTCAAAAACTAACAAGCAACTCGCAAGAAGATACAAGATAAGAAATGGAAACATAAAATTGAGCAATTGAACCGGATGTGTTTACACTCTAATCGCTCAGTGTTTAGGGCTTAATCACTCAATCCTCCTTTAATCATGTTTCTAAAAAATTTGCAAGTCATCTAACAATCAACTAATATTTGATGAATGAATGCAAATATCATGAAGTCTTTTGTGGGTTGTTGTAGGGCTAGGGTAAGGGTAGGATTAACCTGGTTAAGTGGGCTAATAGATTGGATCTTTGATTAGCTCAAGTATCCCACCTAATCCTATATCATCTTATATACATAACAAAACAACCTAACTACCCGTTTATCCCTATTCTCACATTCACTCATGCATGCTTCTTTTCAATACAACCACACATGCATCTCTTATTTACATTCTTATCATCATATCTTTTTTTTTTCTTTTTCTTTTTTTTTAACTGAAGCGCCACAACTGCCAGCTATTTTGCCTCCTGTGCGTGCGCACACAGGTCCGTGCGCACGCACAAGAGGCTAAAAGAAGAGGGTGTAGACGCACAAGGCGTGCAAACGCTCTTAGTAGAAAGGGTGCAAGCTGGTGTGCACGCGCACAGGTGGGTGCGCGCGCACAGAACTCGAAAATTGGGGTTGTGTGTGTGCGCACGCACATGCTCTGTTTTCCTAAAAAAAATTTAGTGCTCTAAGGCACCAAACTTGATATCCAAAATAACTTTTCAACCCCAAAACATATTATTCATCAAAAACACATGATCAAAGCTAAAATCTAATCAAATTAAGCTTGAATTTAAACTAAGCCTAAGCTATCTACAAGAGACAAAATACAATGAATTAAAACTATGTACAAAGAGAGGGTTAGAAAGGTGTTACCATGGTGGGGTGTCTCCCACCTAACACTTTGGTTTAATGTCCTTAAGTTGGACTTATAGAGAGCTCTCATCAAACCCCTTTGAAATTCCACCCAAGCTTGTATTTTCCAAGGCTTTTGAGACTCCAAAGCTTGTACACCCAAATCTTGTTATGAATCCCTTTCATTCCATCTAGGTAACAAGCATTTGAAATTCCCAATTCCTATAGAACAATAGCAACAAAACTCACAATGCAATGGGTGAGAATTCATAGGATAAAAAGAAAATAAAAACCAACGGTAATAAGAACAAAAAAATGAACTTCTAGAACAAGCAAAAACAATCAATCAATCAAAACAAGCTATTTACACTATTTACATATGCACAATAGCCAACAATATACAACATTGCAACTCCCCGGCAATGGCGCCAAAAACTTGATAATTTAGGATTTGCACCGGTTCGGAAATTAGATAAAATAGTTCCGTTGTGATTATAGTCCAACCCGGCAATTTAATCCCAAATCATCAAAGTTTAATTCAAGTATAAAACATATAAATCGAGATCAAGAGTAATTCAACCTCGGGTCGTTCTCCCTTGGAATGCAATTGAAAGTGTTGCTCTCTTGGTTGTGGAGGCAAAAAGGGGTGGTTTCCAAATCAAAGAACGAAAGATTAAAAGAACTTAAGAAATTAAAAGAACAAAGAAATGATCAAAATTGTAATTAGTGCAAGTAAAAAGGAAGTAAGGTCAAAAATAGTGAAATTGCAAGATATGTAATAAAGAGCCTTGACTTGAAAAATGAGGATCCAAGGAATCCTATCATTACCATAACCACAACTATGATAATTATGATGAGTCAATCTCGCCTAGTCAATCCCAAACATCGAGGAGTAAGTCAAGCAAGCATAATTGACCTTAATCCATAAGTCTTAGCTAACTTACCAAACTAGTTGCTAAAAAGCTAACATCAATGGAGACAAGAGTCAACTAACTACCCAAGAATTACCACTAAATGTCAGACATTATGGCTCTAGTATCATAGGAACTCAAATCCCAAGCCAAGGTGGGAAAATCTACTCAAAATCTAAAGTTGGCATTTTCACAAACACCTTGTGTGCATAAAACCAAAACATGAGAAATTGCAAGGAAAATTAGAAAACTATAACCAACTATCAACAATATGAATAAGAGGCAAGCAATCAAGCATAAAGGAAGCATAAGATACGAAATTCATCAATCAAAACTTCAAGAACTTAAAATTACAAATATGAACAAAGTAACTTGAACCAAAAGAAATGAAATTAAAGTAAATATAATGTAATTAAAGAGGAAATTGAGAGTACTTACAATTAAAGAAGCAAAAATCCAAAATCAAAGCTTGTTATAAAATGCTACAATGGAAATTGATAAACCCTAGGAGAGCTCTCTACTCTACACTACTCCAACTCCTATGGAGGCTTCCTACACTACTACTACGTAAGGCCAACCTAATAATAACTAATGCCTTCATATGTCTTAAATTCCCCTTCATATAGCATCCAAATTCAGCCTTCAAGCCTTCCAAAATGGGCCAAAAGCCCTCAAAAAATGCGCAACACGTGATTCATTAATGCAACCACGTGCAGGGACCTATGCGTACGCACAGATGTGTGGTACGCACACTTGGCTGAAAGTTGACCTGTGTGTACGCACAGGTGGTCGTGCACACACACACTTTACTGGGTGTGCTTTTCCTTATTTTCTTCATGTTTTCTCCCTTGTACATGCTTTCTTCCACTTTTGGCTATCCATTCTTGCCTCTATGACCTGAGATTACTCAACAAACATGTCATGACATCAAATGAAATAAAAGTGGAATTAAATTGCTCATTTCAAGCATAAAATCGCATGTTTTCACATTTAGGATCAAATTAGGGACAAATATCAAGTCATTTTCGTTAATTAAACTATTTCCAAATATCAAATAATTTTCATTAATCAAACTGTTGCCAAATATCAAATTATTTTTAATCCAATGCCCAAATCAAAGGAATCAACATAACTAAAATTCCAGCAAACATTCCATCTCAATAATCAGAAACAACCACAATCCAACCATTATCTTAACAACTTCAAACCAAACATAAAACCCAACTAAACAATATCACTCGATCAATATACCAACCAGGCAAGTAACTACATTCATTCGATGCAACTCAGTTCAATCCATAAGACTTGCAAATTCATAAAAGTATATATTTTACCCTAATATCGACTTGTAACAATTCTTAAAAGTAAAATGAGTTTAAGAAAAATTCCTACCTCGATTGCGACTCGACTACGCGACAAAACTCTCTTTCTATCGGTCTGCAATAGCGGCAGCCGCAACCACAACTCCGTAACGCTTCCGCAACAACAACAATGACTCCAAACATGACATGCAAGAACCAAAACTCAATTCTATGGCAATAACGCCACAAGAACCACAACAACATATAATGGAATACCAGTTAAAAGGTTTTTCGGAACAAAACAACTTACTGCATAAAAAGAAACCAAGAATGAAAGAGCTACAGCTCCGGTGGTGATTTTGGTAAGCTCCAACAGTGACGGCTTTCGCCAGTGACAACCCAGACAACAACGACGAAGACATTGTAGCTCAACAGTAGCAGGAGGAGCTCTAAACAGCGAGCAGTGGCGACTTCGTCTCCTCCAGCTCGTGTGCAGCAACGCTGATGGAGGACGCGGCAGCGGTGATGACGACACACGAAAAACGGCGACCTACGTTGACAGCCCAACAAACAGCGACGGCAGATCCTCCTTTCGTGTCTCTTTCTCTCTGGCATTTGTCTCTCTCTCTCACTACCCTCGCATTTGGCTCTCTCTCCCTCCTCCACCGTGGGAAATGGCGACGATGACTTGGTGGCGAGGCGTGGTGGCGGCAGCTCCTTCCCTTGCTTCTCTCTTCTTGTTCCTCTGCCTATGGGTTCTGTGTGTGTGTGTGCGCGCGCTATGCTTTGAGTGTGTGTGAGATGACTGACGTGAGTGAAGGTGGGGTGAGGATAGTGAGAGTGACGACATGTGTGGAGTAGAAAGAGAGTGAGTGGGTGTTGTGTGTTAGGGTTTAGGTTAGTGAGTGTAAATTAGCGTTTGTTTTGAAAATTTTGGGATTAAAGTAGTGTAGTAATTTTAATAAAAATAAAAAGATACAGTATTAATTTAAAACCAAATTAAATACAAAATAATTATCTTTAAAATACTATTTTATTATCAACTTGTAAATTTATTTTCAAATAAATACAAATTTAATGAAAATCGAAGATAATTAAATTAATTCTCTTTTATTTATAAAATAAGTTTCAAAAGTTTAATATTCAAATTAAAGTATATAAAATTCTCATTATTTAATTTTTAAAAATTTGAAGTTTTACAGATTTGTTTATGAGATTAACAAAAATGTACTATGTTAGTTTTTGAGTTGTTTTCGATTAACACATATTAACGAAGTTTGATGGTATGAACAGTTAGAAATATGTACTATATTATAGTTTGGCCAAATATAAAGATAGAATGACAAATCAGTTTGTGACACATGAAACTCAAATGTACATAGACAGTTGCATTATATCTTATAATACTATTTTTTTACATATTAACTTGTGTCACATGTCATAATATCAATCGTTTACGTGTTATTTGTCATGTTATCATTGTGGGTGTATTAAATTAGTCTTTTATTTTATACTAAAGGATTCACTTTGCACAAATCAATTTATTTTAATTTCTAAAATTAAATGTCATGAACAAAATTAATTCCTACACCAAATTTTCTCACTTTTTTATAATTCAAATTTTCAATATGTTTTAAATACACTAATTGCTCTTCTATAGTTCTATTATTCACATGTTTCTAAATACAAATATTTTTATAATTTCTTAAAATTTTAAATTTTAGTCATACATTATTTTAATAATTTAATATTAATAAATTTTGATAATATATTTTTTGAATAGTTCGTTACAAGTTCGACTTACAAAAAGTTAAAAAGATAATATAACTTTATAATATATAATTATGTTACTTGATATAAATTTATATGATTGATTAAAAATATATATTTTAGTCTTAAAAAAGTGAATTTTATACGAACCAAAGGAAAAAAACGTATATTTCTTATTAGCAAGGTAGGAAAATAAAATAATACTATGACATGAATACTATTTAATTTGAAAAAAAAAACACAAAAATTAACCTTTTTATTTTATCCCGTGCGATGCATAGGCTTATATTTAAATTTGACAAATTAAATTAAAAAATTATAATTTTTTTGAGTTTAGTATAACACGATCATCGTCATTATATAATAAATGTACTGAATATGCTGTTTTATCTTTATTCAAAGTAAAACGCAAATAGAAGAGTATAGAGTCTATAATATTCTTGAATCATAAAAAGAGAGACATGAAAAAAAATAAGAACATATATAACTATAATAATAGCATGTCAATTTTACACTAAATTTTATATCAAAAGGCTAATAAAAATTTAACGACAACCTAATATCTTACTAATTTCGTTAGAAAAGCAATTGACATATGATGTGCTCCTTGTTACACATTTCATCTCAAATCTAAAAACAGAGTTATAGATAAATTAGTTATATCTATAGTAAATATTTATACAAATGTGTAAATCATAACATGCTATTAAAATGAAAATAATATTATTCTTACCTAAATATTATTAAAAACTTCTTTGAACACGACATTTGTTATTGCTGACTTTGGATTGCCATCTTCGTCTAGAATTAAAACCTTGAGGCCACTGCGACCCTCAACTCTTGACAAAGCAACATAAAGTTGTCAATGGGTGAACACTGATTCTGACAAGTAAAGCCCTACATGTGATAATGATTGATCCTGACTCTTGTTAATAGTCATTACAAAGCATACTGTTAATGAAAATTGTCTCCATTGAAAGTTAAATGACAATCCTAAATCTGAAGGAATCAAGTTCATTCTTGGAATGTACACTTTATCTCCAATATTTCTACCGGTCACTACCGTCGCTCCAATTACCAGCCATTAGAATAAGTTAAGAGATTTTGGATATATGTAAAGAAAAGGATTGATGTACTTTAAATTGTGATATTATACATATCTCATAACTTATATTTTTATAGTTGACTCATAACTAAAATTTTTTAAATTTGATTGACTTTAATTTAAATTTGAATTAAATTTGCAGAGAAAATAAATAAATATATTAACAATTTTTAAAACTCTAAATTAACGTAAATCTTTATAGTAATATTAGTATGTAACAACCGAAGTACAATTAACGTAAAATAGTGTTAACATTTAAAAAATAACAACTTAAGTAAAATAATTTAAAATTTAAAAAATAACAACCTAAGTAAAACAATCCAAACAAATAAAATAATTTAAAATTTAAAAAATAACAACCTAAATATAACAACCCAAACAAATAATTTAAAATTTGAAAATAACAATTTAAACAAATAATAATTTATAATTTATAAATATAAATTTAAAAATTTTTAATGATGACACCTAAGCAAATAAACTCTCAGACTCAACGTATAAACGCCACATGAGCATATGAGCTTTTCATTTGTATTACTATAAAGATAAAGATATCTAAATCAATATTAAATAACTCTTTAGTAGATGTTTAAATTAAGAAAAATCCAAATATGATCTCAGAAGATAAATTAATTAGCTCGCTGCCAAAACAATATACAGAAGCTATTTTGAATTACGACAAAAATGAAAATCTGTAACATCAATATCATTGATGATATCAAGAAGATAAAACTCCAGCAGTCCGGTCATGTATGAATTTATTTATTTACTTTCTCCTATTATTTTGCTGTTTATAGTACATTAGTACATGATTAGCTAAACGAAGGAAAGCATCAACAGAAACAAAAGAATGAGGGGGATTAATTGGATAATAAATAAAATAAGAGGGGGCAGAGTGCAAGTATAAAGATTAATGATTAGGTTGGGTAATAGTGGGGAGTCAAACGTCAAAGATGAAGAGACTAGGAATGGAAAGTGGGGGGTCCAGGTTGTCAAAAATAGCTTTTCGTGTGGATAATAATAACGAAGAATTGAAGAAACGGGTGCTTGCTATACTTAACCACTAGTGGTCCCTTTTTAGAACGACGTGGTTCCATAGTTGACACCTACATCAGATATTCCTTAATCTTCAATTCTTCTTTTCCTTTCTTTTTTTTATTTCGTTCTCCTTCATTTCTAATTTATGCCTTCCTTCAACCACAAAAAATAGGAATTTTTTTTTTTTGTAAATAATGAATAATTGATTAAATAGCTACTATACATAACTACCCCTTTAATACAGGCATATGCCAATTAATACAAAGGCGCCGTGCGTGCACATTAGAAGCATTTAAATAGCTAAAAGAACAATTATCTTAATTCAATTTTAATTTTCAAAATTTAAATTTTAAAATCAAATTTTTTTCAAAAATCAAATTTTAATTCTTATCTTTTTAAAATCTTTTTCAAATCTTTTCAAATTCTTATCTTATCTTTTCTAATATGAAATTTAAAAATTAAATCTTTTTCAAATCTTATCTTTCTAGATTCTTAATCTATAAAATTTTAAATTTGAATTTCAAATCTTTAAATTTTAATTTTCAAAATCTCAAATTTAAATTTCAAATCTTCTAAATTTTAAATTTCAAATCTTTAAATCTTAAATTTCAAAATTAAATTTCAATTCTTTTAAATTTTAAATTTTTAAATCTTATCTTATTTAGTTTATTTAGTTTGACTCTTTTTTTTAATTTTAAATTTTAAATATTTTCTTTCTTTTCAAATTCAAAGTTCAAACCTTTTTGTTTGACTTTTTTTTTTGAATTTTAAAATTTTCAAAATCAAATTTGTATCTTTCTTTTTAAATCTTGTTAGTTAATTGTTTGTCTTTCTTTTTTGAATTTCAAAAAAAATTAAATCCCTTTCTTTTTATTTTTTATTTTATTTTCGAATTTATTTATTTATTTTTTCATTCTTTTTTTATTATTATTTTTGAATTTAAAAAAAATTAATTTTTAAATTCCTTTTTCCTCTTTAATTTTCAAAATCTCCCTCGTTATTCTTTTCTATTTCTTTGTGGATATCTGGTGCGCGTGTACATAAAACCTACACTATTTCATACAGCAGCAGTACCAGCAAGTGCATTGGGTCGTCCAAGTAATACCTGTGCAAGTCAGGGTCGATCCCATGAGGATTATAGCTTGAAGCAAGCTATGGTTGTCTTGCAGGTCTTAGTCAGGTGGAATCAGAAGTTTGTTGATTGTATGTTGATTGATTATATGTAATAAATGCTTGGAAGGGACGAAACCAATTGCATTAGCTATTAGGAATTATATGCTGGGAATAGAGTTGAGAGTCGGAGTTGCTTTGTCTTTCTGAATTAACTCTGGTACTACTATCTTCTTTGCTTGTGATTGATCTTCTTCTATGGCAGGCTGTAAGTGCTCAAAGCCATTGCCCGTGGTCTTTGATCTCCTCTGCTACAAATTGAATGCCAGGGCCCGCGTCATTTATTCCAACGGAGGGTGAAGCGCTTAGCAAGTCATTCTCTTGGTGATCCTACTCAAAACGCCACAAACAAGGTCGAATCTTCGAGATTAGAGAATGCTACTTCTTGGATTCTAGCCTATATCACGAAGACCCTAATCTCCCCAGAAATCGGCTAAATAGGTGTCTCGAGAAGTCTCCAATGAAGCCGTGGATTAACCGTCTGAGAGATGTATAAGCATAGCTGTTGGCTTGTGCTTTTCTTCCAAGTACTCACACGAACCCAAGTAGACGCGGGTCATTGTCAGGCACGTCCATCTTAATGTGATGAAGAGAGCTAATTGGTTAGATCATCCTATTCACAATGATGAAGATCGGATATACATCTTTGAGATAGATCAAACACTGATCGAAGAAGAAACAATATTACTTTTATTAATTCATAGGACTCAGCAGGGCTCCTCCCCTCAACCTATGAGGTTTAGAAACTCATACTGAGGTAAAACACAACGATAAATGTGTATAATGAGAAAAAGTGATGTAAGTTGTCCGAATGACATGAATAAAATACTTTAAATACTAAGCTAGTAACTAGTAAGGGTACAACAATCTTTTTAGTGATAAAATTCACTTATGGGGCCCACTTGGTAAGTGTTTGGGTTGAGCTTGATGAGATCCACGTACTATGAGCTCTCTTGGATGTAGAATGCTAGCTTGGAAGTCATCTCTGGGCGTTTGGACATTGGGCTATGCTTCCTTGGGCGCTGGACGCCAAAAAATGGCAGGAAGCTAGCATTGGATGTCAGTTTTGGGCCTTCTAATCCGAAACAAGATATAAACTATTATGCATTTCTGAAAAGCTCTAGAAATTAGCTTTCCATAGCCATTAAAAATGCTCCATTTAGATTTCTGTAGCTCTAGAAAATCTCTTCCGAGTGCAGGGAGGTCAGATCTGGACAGCATCTGCAGTGTTTCTCTGTCTCTAACTCAGACTTTTGCTCCCTCTCCTCAAATTCAGCCAGAAAATACCTGAAAAGGTACAAAAACATACAAACTCAAAGTGGAATCCAAAAATGTTAATTTAACACTAAAACCTGTAAGCGTAATAAAAACTAAGTAAAACCTATTAAAAACTATATGAAAACTAAGCAAAAAAGCGAATAAAATATCCGCTCATCACAACACCAAACTGAAACTGTTACTTGTCCTCAAGCAACCTAAGATAAAATAGGATGAAAATAAGATTAGGATGCAATAAACTTCTGAGTTTCCAAAGAAGCTCAGTCAATTAGATGAGCGGGATACAGTAGTTTTTTGTTTCTGAATAGTCTTGGCATCTCACTTTCCATTGAAGCTCAGAATGGCTGGCATCTTTAGAAACTTAGAATCAAGATGATATTATTGACTCTCCTATTTAAGTTCTTTTTTATTCTTGAACACAGCTTTCAGAGTCTTGGCCGTGACCTTAAGTACCTTGTTTTCCAATATTACCACTGGATACAATAATGCCACAGACACTTTAACTGGGTGAACCTTTTCAGATTGTGACTCAGTTTTACTAGAGTCCCCAGATAGAGGTGTCCAGAGTTCTTAAGCACACTCTTTTTGCTTTGGACCATGACTTTAACCGCTTAGTCTCAAGCTTTTCACTTGACACCTTCATGCCACAAGCAAATGGTTAAGGACAGCTTTGTTTAGCCGCTTAGGCTAGGATTTCATTCCTTTGGGCCCTCCTAACCACTTATGCTCAAAGCCTTGGGCCTTTTCACCCTTGTCTTTTGGTTTAAAGGGTTATTGGCTTTTGATCTTACCTTTTGGTTTAAAGAGCTATTGCCTTTTTCTACTTCTTTTTGCTTTTTCTGTATTCTCTCTCTTTTTTGCTACTTTTTCTTGCTTCAAGAATCAATTTTTAGATTTTTCAGATTATCAATAATATTTTTTCTTTTTCCTTATTCTTTCAAGAGCCAGCATCATAAAATTCAAGTTCAAATATGCACTGTTTATTCTTTCATTCAGAAAAACTAAAGCAATGTAACTCAATCAAATTAATGTAACTATTCCTTATTGGAAAGCTCAAAAATCTATGTACCTTTATTTCTTCTTAAAAAAATATACTATTTTATTTATGTTCAATGATGATAAGAGGAATAATTTATAGCTAATTGAAAAAATAAAAATTAATTAATTTCTACTAATGCTTATGTAATCCTAAAAATTAAAAGACATAAAATAAAAATAAAAATAAAAATAAAGACTTAAATTTTTTTTCTAGTGATCATGCAACTCTAAATTTGGATGGAAATACGTGAGACAGAAAAACAAGAATTAGAATAACCATAGAAGTTATAGTTCAACTTGCTTTTGGTTACACTAGTGCATATTTCAATATTTCAAACACCAATTATTGCACAGTTATTGACCATGATATTGTTGATGACTTGCTTTCAATTAATTGCTCTTTTTGTAATTTCATATTTCATCATTAATGACTGCATCTTCCTCGTGATTGTGAGTGTGCTTGTTATCCTTATTCTCTGCATTTATCTTGATTAAGCAAATAACCGTCATACCACTAAGTTTGAACTAGTTTTCTAACTTCTAACTTGCTTAACATGCTAATTTTTCTTTTTTATTTTCAAACTAACCATTTCACAATTCTTGTGGGTATGAAGCTTATTGAGCTTAATAAACAAGCATTGTGCTACTATTGCGAGAATTCTTAGTCTATGGCTTTGTTTTGAATTCTAATTTTTGTTGCCTAGTTTCCAAGAGTTATTTTCTTTTAACTCACTTCATGCATATGTCAATCCTTGCTTTCTATTCCTCTACTTGGCTTAATTGCTTATATAATGTAATATCTATTTTCAGGATGGCTAATAGAGGGAAACCCGATGTTACTTCTAGAAAGTGGAAGAAACCTCAAGCCTCCACTCTTTTCCCTTTGGCCAATTATGCTAAGAACCCACTTAATGAAAAGGACAAAGAGAACCAATAGCTACTTGCCACTGACACAGACAGGTTTCCCAACCTGTACTATGAGCTCCACTTCCCGACCTATCGGAAGAAGAATCTAAACATTGAGAAGAAACTGGCCATTCCCACCGACCTGAGGCGATCCATTGAGGCCCGTATTGAGGGACTAGGCCTAGGTTTCGTTAATAGGGATTTAGGTTGGATAAACACATCTTGGGTCAAGGAATTTTACTGTAACTTCTTCAGAGCGACCCTTGATTCGGTTTACCTGTGAGGCGGACAAATATTGGTTACAGAGGCTGCCATTGAGGTTGCACTCCATTGTCTGCCTAAGACAGGTACTACAGATGCTTATGAGCAGGCAGAGATGGAGATGTATTGCATGACTTTTGACTATGAGGCTCTGAGATGTGTTATTGCCACCCCGGATGCCCCTTGGGTGATGGATGCTAATAATAAGAAACCCAAGGGGATATTGTTTGCTCACCTATCGAGAGAGGCTAGGACTTGGTAGTAGATCTTTGCCACCTATGTCATGCCTACTATCAATATTACTGAAATTCCGCTGGACATGCTCGTCCGGGTCAGTTGTGTGATGGAGGGGAAGGAGGTATACTTCCCCTGGTTGATCAGGAGATACGTGTGGGGAGCACATGTTCGTGGCATACTTCCATTTCCCACTCTGGTCACTAGGATGGCTGAGCTAGCAAGTGCTCCATGGAGAGACGATGACGTGTCACCACTAGCCCCTGATGACGGTAAGGAGGATGTTATTCCGTGGGGTACGTGGGTGCACGAGAAGCCACCATCCCGGCGTGCATCTAGAGCTCGAGCCAGAGCAGCACCAGCTGGACCCTCCTCTTCATCAGCTGCAGCAGGACCCTCAGCACCAGCAGCACCATTAGCACCACCACTAGCACCCCAGCCGACTTATCTTCTGGTACAACGTCTGTTCCGCTTCATGGAGCGTAGTGAGTGCCGCATTATGCGACACCTTGATAGAGTGGATCAAATGTTCATGGCACTGCGCGTTGAGCTACCCCCTCTTCCCGATCCTTCTTCATCTGAAGAAGAGCACGAGGAGGAGTAGGCTCAGCTAGAGGCACCTCCATAGATACAGGCCACCCTGGAGGCGCAGCAGCCGCCTGAGGAGCCACAGCCTGAGACCCAGCAGCCAGATGCGACTGTTGACCCCCATTTCGAGCCTGAGCAGTAGCATCAAGGACGATGCTTCATTCTAAGTGTGGGGAGGTCATCGCTATTGCCGTCGGTGGAGTTATCATCTTGGTGATGCCAAAGCATCTTAGGCTAGTTTCACTAGCCTTTTTCTTTGTTTTTAGTAGGTTTTATGCACTTTCTTGCATTATAAGTAAGAAAGTGGGTTAGAAATTCATATATGCATAGATTCATCCAACCATGGTTAATTTGCTGCAATTTCATGAGAATTATGCTATAATTACTTGGGTGCTAAGAAGGATGCTAATTCTCACAGATTTAGCAATGCTTTGATGCATATGTTGGCTGATGACGGGTAAGGAAATGCAAAGAAGGAGGTTGAAGAAGGGTCATGAAGAGGAGGAACATGAAGCAACGTTGGTGGCCAAGTTGGACCACCAACATTGCCTCCAACGTTGAAAAGGGGAGCAGAGCAATACTCTGCATAATTTGCTGATACATACGTTGGAGGCAACGTTGGCAAGCCAATGTTACCCTTAACGTGGTGATTAAATGTGCTTTCTGGAGATTTGGAAACTTTGTAACGACACGCATGCGTGCTATACGCGCACACGTGGATTGGGAATTCTGATAATCCACGCGCACGCGCAGCTAACGCATACGCGTGGATGGGTAACATTGGACCAACAACGTCACCTCTAATGTAGTGGCCAACGTGTGCAATACTGAGCTCAAAATTGTGATTTTGAAAATGCGCAATGACGCGCACACGCGAGTTAGCTTTTCGAGCATGCACGCGCACGCGCACAGCACGCGCACGCATGGATCAGCCAACGTTGGAGGGAACATTGCCAGTCCAACACTGATGGAAACGTTCATCTAAAGCTTTGAAAATGGAATTTAGGATCTCTGCATCCACGCACACGCGTACATGACGCGTACATGTGGATGAGCATTTTTACCCCAAGTGCGCGGACGCGCAAAGCACGCGTGCGCGTGGGTAGAAGAACGTTGGCACTCCAACGTTGAGTCAAACATCGATGACAGCAAGCAGAACTGAATTTTAATAGAAACATTTGATTCAACGTTGGTTATCAAACGTGGACTCCAACGTGAAGAACCAGCACTCGGCACACTCAAGCAAAGCTCCTCTCAACAGCAAGGAAACCCATCGGAGCAACTTTAACCCAATTCAATTAAGGCCAAAAGTCCAATTCAGATACTGAAGAATAAATTAAAGAAAGTGTATAAATTGCTTAGAATTCAAGTTTATCGAAACAATTTTGGAACGGAGTGATAAACCACTATTTTATAGTTTATATTGTATTTAATTGAGTGGTTTTATCAAGCTTTTCACCCACTTATTCATAGGATTTGCATGACTTTACAATTCCTTCCTAGTTTAGTTCTATGATTGAAAACATGCTTCTTTGGTCTTAATTTAGCTAATCTTAACCCTCTCTTATTACCATTCGATACCTTGATCTGTGTGTTAAATGTTTCAGGCTTCATAGGGCAGGAATGGCTTAGAGAATGAAGAGGAAGCGTGCAAAAATGGAAGGAACACAAGGAATTGAGGAGATGACCAGCGAGAAGTCACGCGGTCGCATGGCTCACGCGACCGCGCGAAATGGAAGAAATCAGAGGGACGCGTTCGCGTGCTTGACGCGACCGCACGGATTGGAAGCTGCATGAACGACGCGAATGCGTGGACGACGCGCATGCGTGGTACGAAAAACCCTGAGTGACGTGATCGCGTGGACAACGCAGACGCGTGACGGGCGCCATCTGCAGAATTACAAAAGTCGCTGGCAGAGATTCTGGGCTACATTTTAACCCAGTTTTCGGCCCAGAAACACAGATTAAAGTCAGGGAACATGCAGAGACTCAAGAGGACTGGAAATTCAATCATTACTCACACTTTTCATAGTTTAGATGTAGTTTTTAGTGAGAGAGGTTCTCTCCTCTCTCTGAGGATTTAGGATTAGGATTCCTCTTAAAGGATTTAGGATTTCGACTCTTCATCAAGTTCAATATTCCTTTTACTTTATATTTCTCTTTTACTTCCAGATGCTTTAATGCTTGTATTACTTGTGTTGCCTATTTGGCTTATGAACTTTTCATGTTAGGATTTTCTTAATTAATATACTTTGAGGTATTTCAGACTTATGATTGTTTTCTCTAATTTATGTTATTGATGCTTGGGCTCTATCCAAATTATTTTTATTCAAGTAGATTTTATTCCCTTTTGGCTTTGGTTGATTAATTGGTAACTCTTGAGTTGTCAAACTCAGCAGTGGCTGAAATTGGCAGATTCTAATTGATCTAGATCGCTCTAAAGCTAGTCTTCCCACAAGGATTGACTAGGACTTGAGGATCAAACTAATTAGTCCACTTGACTTTCCTTTGCTTTAGTAAAGGTTAACTAAGTGGGATTAAAACCCAATTCTCATCACACTTGTCAATTAAATTACTTGTTCAACCTTTTTAAAAACCCCAAAATATACCTTTGCATAACCATTAATAAGAACATACCTCCCTGCAATTTCTTGAGAAGACGACCCGAGATTTAAATACTCGGTTATCAATTTTAAAGGGGTTTGTTACTTGTGACAACCAAAACGTTTGTACGAAGGGATTTTCTGTTAGTTTAGAATCTATACTCACAACGCGACTATATTTTTATGAAGTTCTTTACTAGCAAAAATCCTAACGTCATGGAGATTCATACTGAGACTCTGTCAATTTTCATTTTCTTTTCAATTTCAATTCTGTAATGTATTTTTCAATTCCAGTTTTCATTCTTAGAGCTATGAACAACTAAACCCATTTTATTAGATTAGGGAGCTCTATGTAATTCAATGGATCAATATTAGTTTTCATTCATCTTCTTCTTTCTTTTCTCTTGATTTTGATAGAAAGCTTTCGGTCTTCATCTAATTTGATAGTTCTCTTGGGAAAGAAGCTATTCATAATTGGATCTCCTCTGAAACTTAGAAGACGAATGAGGAGATCATACTAGAAATGCCTTATCACATTGGATTAGATTAGGGTTTGGATGGATATCGTGACATGTAATCCTACCAACACTTTGATCTATGAATATGTGTGGTATAATCAGTGACCATACTTCATTTCTTCCCATGAGCACTTAAATCAAGGAATTGGGAATTTGTTCATGCTTAGAGAGATTAGATTGCCAAGGAATTGGGATCTAATCACCTAAGATTGCCAAGGAGATCGATGAATGCATTGATTGAGGAATAGATGAGAATGAACCTGATCCGGAGAATTATGACATCTCCTGACCCCAATGAGCTTCCCATCCTCTGATCTACCCATTCTCTTTACATTCTGTTCTTTAATTTCATGCTTAATCCCCATTCCCATTTAAATTCTTGCAATTTAAACTTTTGCTCTTTATATTCCGTAATTTACTTTTTGTTCATTTAATTTCTTGCAATTTAAGTTTCCCGCCAATTTACTTTGTGCAATCTCAATTCCAATTCTGATTTTGCTCAACTAGAACAATTATCCAATTAAAGTTGCTCAACCAACCAATCCCTGTGGGATTCGACCTCACTTTATTGTGAGTTTTTACTTGACAATAATCCGGTGCACTTACCAGTAAGAAAATTGTTGAGAGACAATTTTTGAGTGAATCAAGTTTATGGTGCCATTGCCGAGGATTGATTTTGTATTGACAATTACTAAATTGAAGGATAACTAGATTGAGAAATTTTATTTTCTTTTGAAGTTTAATTTCAACTGTTCATTGTCGCTTTATGCAATTCTTGTTGTTTCCCTTTTATTTTTTTTCTTTTCTTTCCTTACTTTCCATCAAGCTAACCCACTAACCGTTCGATAAATTGTTCTAACCAAGCTAACTATACTCTATTCTAGTAGATTCTGCACTTGCTATTTCTTCTACTTGTTCATTGTATGACAAGTAGAAGAGGGAAAACCTCAACCTCTTTTGATAGTGAATCGGAGAGGACCTTCTTTAGATTAAGGAGGGAAGCAAGAGGGAAGAAGGTTATTGGTGCAGAGGAAGAGGAAGAAGACTTGGATACTGACATGGAGGATGATATGGAAAACCATCATGAAGGAGAGGTGAACAACAATGCCAGAAGAGGTGCAGATAACTATGCTAGACAAAAGAGGAGAGTGCTTGGTTCCTACATCAACCCAAACCCAGAAAATTGTGGTAGCAGCATTTAAAAGCCAACCATCCATGCTAATAATTTTGAATTGAAGCCTCAACTCATCACACTCGTCCAAAACAATTGTTCTTTCGGGGGAAGTGCACAAGAGGACCTTAATGAGCATCTCACTACATTCCTAAGGATCTGTGATACAGTTAAATCTAATGGTGTTCATCCTGATACCTATAGATTGCTACTGTTTCCATTCTCTTTGAAGCGCAAAGCATCCAAGTGGTTGGAATCATTTCCTAAAGGAAGCTTGACAACCTAGGAAGATGTGGTGAATAAATTCTTGGCAAGGTTCTACCATCCTCAAAGAGTGAATAGATTGAGAACCGAGGTGCAGACATTCAGACAGTAAGATGGTGAAACCTTATATGAGGCTTGGGAGAGATTCAAAGATTTGACAAGAAAGTGCCCCCCTGATATGTTTAATGAATGGGTGCAACTACACATCTTTTATAAAGGGCTTTCCTATGAATCAAAGAAGGCTGTAGACCACTCATCTGGAGGCTCTGTTAACAAGAAGAAGATTACTGAAGAAGCCGTTGATGTCATAGAAACAGTGGCTGACAACGAATATTTCTATGCCTCAGAAAGGAGCAACAACAAAGGAGTTTTGGAGCTGAACAACACGGATGCAATCCTGGCCCAAAACAAGATGATTACTAAGCAACTAGCTGAGTTAACCAAGCAAATGGAGAAGAATTAGGCTACAGCCATCCACACTCAACCATCACCTCAATCAGAGCCAAACACTGTGAAAGGAGTTAATTGGGAGGAAGTCAACTACCTGGGAAATTCATCTACGCAAGTTAATGATCCATATCCAAAGACCTATAATCCTAGTTGGAGGAACCATCCAAATTTTGGGTGGGGAAACTGATAAACCCCATTTGTAGGGTTTATCTTATGCTTCATTTAAGGGATTTTATGACCTTTTACCCACATTTATTCAATGAAATAGCATGGTTTTATAACTTCTCCTTTAATTGTGCTTAAGAGTGAAAATATGTTTTTATAACTTCTCCATTAGATGCCTTGATATGTTTGCTAAGTGATTTTAGATTTAGGAGGCGAGGATTGGACCAAGGGAATGAAGGAAAAGCATGTAGAAATGGAGAACTCATGGAGAAATAAAGGAAACGCAAAAGCTGTCAAGCCGACCTCTTCGCACTTAATCGGCCATAACTTGAGCTACAGAGGTCCAAATGATGCGGTTCCAGTTGGGTTGGAAAGCTAACATCCGGGGCTTCGAAACGATATAAGATTTTCTATGGTTGAACTGCGCATGGTGACGCGTACGCGCATAGTACGCGCACGCGCCGTTGCTGCCACCTGGTTCACTTAAAGTAAAACGTGGCCAGCGAATTCTAAAGCCTTGTGGGCCCAATCCAACTCATTTTTTATACTATTTAAGCCAAGGATTGATAGGGGAATGGGGATACTTTCATACTTTAGAAGTTAGTTACCATTAGTTTAGTTTAGCTTAGTTTTAGTAGTTAATTTCTAGAAAGAGAAGCTCTCACTTCTCTGTAGGATTAGGATTAGGATTAGGTTTAGTTCTTAGATCTAGGTTTTAATCTTTGCTTTCTTCCACTTCTATCTCTCAATTCTTTGTTGCTACATTCATCTTCTTCTATTTTTTTGTTGTAATTTCCTTTATGTTGTTCTTATATTTTGTTGTAGATCTAATATTGTTCCTTCTACTTTCTTCCAATTCAATAAAAGGTAATTCATAATAAATGTGTTTCTTTTAATTGTTGTTGTTAATTCATTGCTTTGCAATAATTGTTGTTAGATTTTGTTCTTGTTGTTGATTTACTATGTTTTCCTTTTGTGCCTTCTAAGTGTTTGATGAAATGCTTGGTTGGATTTTAGAGTAAAGTTTTATGTTCTTGGCTTGGAAAGGTAACTTAGGAACTATTGAGTTACTAATGTCCAAGTAATTGATGATTGGGATCCATTGACTCTAGTTCTCACTAATTGGATTAGTGGAGAGTTAGGACTTATGGACTAGGATTGATATAGCTCATTTGACTTTCCTTTACTACTAGTTAGAGGATGATTTAATGAGATTAATCCTTACCAATTCTCATATTGTGGTTAGTGATTAGGATAGAGATCCTTGACCACCAACCCTTGCCAAGACCTTTTTAGGCCTTAGTTTACTTTCTTGCCATTTATCTTTCATGCTTCATATCAAAACCCCAAAATAACTCACAACCAATAACAAGACACTCTATTGTAATTCCTAGGGAGAACGACCCGAGGTTCAATACTTCAGTTTATAAATTTAGGGGTTTGTTTTAGTGACAAACAATCTTTTTTATGAAAGGATTATTGTTGGTTTAGAGACTATACTTCGACGAGATTTCATTTGTAAAATTCTAAACCGTCAAAAATCTAATCATCAAAAATGGCGCCGTTGTCGGGGACTTGCAATGGTGTTATGTTATTGGTTATTGTACATATGTGAATAGTGTGAATATCTTGCTTTTTGCTTTATTTGCTAGTTGTAGAATTTTGTTTCTCTTGATTTCTATTAGCTTTTGAATTTTATTTTCTCTTTTCATTATGAATTCTCACTTTGGCTATGAGTGTAGTTACAACTATGTTGTAGGCAATGGAAACTTTGATGAGAATGTGTATCAAGAATGGGATAATCAAAAGTGGGAAGAGCCATATGCTTATGATCAATCCTCCTGGCAACAACCCCACCAATGCACTATGAAGAAGAGCCATTCTATGATGCATACCAATCCAATGGCTATGGTGAATCTCCTTGTGACTTTCAAGAACCACCACCATATTCCTATGAATCATATCCTCAACATAATCATCAACTATACTCACAAGCCTCTTTTCACCAAATACCTCCGTATGACTCTAATCCTTATCCACCACACCAACTTCCTTTTGAACCATATGAGCCATACATGGAACCACAATTCCAAGATTACTACTCCCAAGAACCACCTCAATACACACCACCACCTTACCAAGAAGAACCACCTTCTTATAATAAACCCTCTCTCCAAGACAATGAACCCTCTTACCCACTACAATCCTCAACGGATGAAATCCTTAGCCTTATACTTCAGGGGCAAGGAGAAATGCAAAGAAAGACACTAGAATTTATGGCTACATTGACCAAGGTAGTAAGCATTTTAGCATCCCAATGCTTGAGCACTCAAAGCACTCCCATAGTCACATGTGGAGAATCAATTAAAGAGCATAGCATGAAGGAGAGATTGGAAACTCCGGTGGAAAATGAGGAATGCCACTTTGTATTAGAAATTTGAAGAACCTTCTTCCAATGAATTTGAAAGTGATATGGAGGTAGATTTCTCTCGTCCTCCCATTTATGACTTGAGTGATGGTGAAGAGTTAGATGAAGTTGATGAACAAAGGATTGAGAATGAAGAAGTTTATGAAGAGGTAGTGATTGACAAGGAAGTAAACAAGGGAGTAGAGCTTGCAAGCACATTGGAGATACCTCTCCCCAAGCCACCACCATCCATTTTCTCATTCAAGTGGGTAAATTCCTTATACTTAAGCTTTGTTATTCCCCTTGAATATGGTTTGCTTGAGACGGATGGTCAACTTAGAAAAATTAGTGGCTTTAAGAGTAAAAAGGAGATGGTTAGTGGTTGGAAGCATCATTCTAGGTTCATTATGGTCACATGTCCAAAGCTTGATAGCAAAGGTTGGTGTATAACTAGAGTACATGGGTCTAGAAGGATGTTTGGTCACTTTGTTGAGAATTCACCTTGCTCACCACCCACATGGATTAATGATAATCAACTTGGAGATGGGTGTGAAGACAAAATATGGGATCCGGGAACACATGAGGATCAACATTGGGAGCCCATGGTTTGTGAAGAACTCCATCAAAGCTTGGAGATATTAATCTTGAATGATGGAGCTTATTGGAAGTCCAAGCATTGGTAGAAGTTCCAAGATGAGTACAAGCACAAGCCACCTTGAGAGAAGCTCCCCATAAGTCCAACTTAAGGACAATAAACAAAAGTGTTGGGTGGGAGACACCCCACCATGGTAACTTCTTTTCATTTTCTCTTTTTGTACATATTGGTAGAATTAGTTTAAATTCTTGTTTTGATTGATTTGATAAGTTTAATTGGTATTTTAGTATGTTAAATAAGGTTTTATGGTATTTTGGTAGCTGTTTGGAGGTTTGGAATGCTTGGATTGGTGCAAAAAGATAGCAAATTTTTTTGAAAAACAGAGCACCATCCACGCGTACGCGCACTTCACGCATACACGTGCATCAAGCATTTTTGACCATCCACGTGCGCGCGCCATGCATGCGTACGCGTGGATTGAGAAGTTTCACCTTCCATACATTTTCCAGAGAGTTGTGCCTATGCCGCGCCAACATTGTGCCTTTGGCACAAACCTACTTGCGCGCACGCGCACATGACGCGTACCCACCACTCTCGAAATAAGCCATCGACGCGCGCGCGCCATGCGTGCGTACGCGTGGATGCCCTTTCTTCCATCCACTTCTTTTCTTCTCCTCTTTCCATTTCTTTTTTTATCTTTTCTTCTTCCCTCCTCCTACCCTTCCTTCAACACTTTCAAACACCATTGATAACCATCTATTTTAGTTAGTTAATTAGTTATTAGTTAGTTAGTTAATTAGTTAGTTAGTTAGTGCTTTGTTAGTTCTAGTTAGTTTTCATTTCATTTTTTTTCTTTTTCATTGTAAGTGTTGGATTCTTATTCTTGTTTACCATTAATTGCTGCTGAGTATTAAAAAGGGGATGTTCTCTTAACATCATTATGTTTATAACCTTTGTTGGATTCTATTATTGAGGTTATATTTTGCTACTTGGTTTTGAGTTCTTCATGCTTACCTTTTGAAAAATACCAAGTAATAAGAATTGCCTTCGAGCTTGTGACTCTTTTGAATTGCATGTTGTAGCTAGCCATCATTTGATTTGAATCCTTTTCCTCGATTAGGCAACCTCTTGATAGATGATGTTATGCATTTACCTTAATGCATTGTATTTCATAATCATATGCATCCATATATGCTTTAGCTTGAATGCTTTCATGCTTCTTTAATGCTTGTTTTATCTTACAAGCTTACTTAAAGCATCTCAAGTACACTAGGATAAGTGAAGTGCATGCTTCTTTGTGACATATCTTTTATGCTAATGTGTGTTCTAAACCGCACAATCTAGAGTTCACACACTTATCTGTCATACATGTCACAACTTATTCACTCACTCAATTCTAGTTATTTACCTCATTCCAACATTGTATGCTTCCTTGCTTTTATTTCCTCATCTTATGGTGTTATATTTTTGTTTTTCATGATTGATGCACCACAAGCAATAACGGAAGCAAGACTAAGAACACCTAGCAATCCGGATAGTCGCCGTACCCCCTTGCTCATCTTTGAATGCTCTGAGGACGGTGCAAACTTTTAAGTGTGGGAAGGTCGTCCGACCGGTCGGCGATTTTGGGTGACAAATTTCTAATCCCAACACTTTTGCATTTCATTCTAGGATTTTAGGATTTTTACTTGCATTTTCTTATTTTTGCATATATATACACAATAAGCTTAGTCAAAATAATGAAATTTTTCAAGATTTCTATCTATAGGGCACCAATTGATTTGAGTGAAAACTTTTCATAGAACTTGCTTGAATTATATATATCTTGTGGATCATGTTTTTGAGCTAAGAACACAAGCAAGCTTAAAGCGGAAAACAATAAAAGTCCTTATTTGGATCTTTGATTAGCTTAGGCTAGTGTATGTGAGTATTATTCAAGTGTGGGAACCTTGGGACATTGGGTGAATAAAAGGGTAGTTTTGTATTATTATTTGAAATATTGAGAATCGGGTATATGCTCATGTATTGATCAAAGGTAAAACCTTATGCATTGATACTCTTGTATATAAAAAAATGATGAGAAAAAGAAAAGAAAAAGAAAAAAATAATATGGAAAAGAAAAAAAATAGAAAAGAAAGAAAAAAAGAAGAAAAATAATAAAAAGGGGACAAAATGCCCCAAAGCGAAGCTCAATAAAATCAATGCATAAGTGTTGTGAAATGAAAAGGAAATACATGAGTATGTGAAAAAGTAAAAAATGGGTAGTTAGGTTGGAATTTAATTGTATAGGATGTCATAGGTTAGGTGGGAAGTCTAAGCTTATCAAAGATTCAAATTTTAAGCTCACTTGACCATATATGCATCCTACCTTGACCCTAGCCCCATTACAACCAAAGAAAAGACCTCATGATACTTGTAAGCATGCATGAAATATATGTTGATTGTTAGAAGAAAAACAAATCTTAGAAAGCATGATTAGGAGAGAATTGAGTGAATCAACCCTAAACACTTGAGCGAATAGAGTGTAGACACATCCGGTGAAGGTTCGATGCTCAATTACATATTTCCACCTACAATCATCACTTTTCATGCAAGTTTGTAAAAATATTTAATAACTCAATTCAGTTGTGGATTAGACTTGCTAGTCCTTAGCCCTTGTGCATATATGCTTCTTGGGAATTGATTTATTTTGACCAAGCAATTGCATTCATGTAGATAGTTGCATATAGGTAGATTGCATTTAATTAGTTCCCATTGAATAAATGTCATACCCTTAATTCATTCCTGGTTTTAGCATGAAGACATGCTTGGTTTAAGTGTGGGGAGGTTGATAAACCCCATTTGTAGGGTTTATCTTATGCTTCATTTAAGGGATTTTATGACTTTTTACCCACATTTATTCAATGAAATAGTATGGTTTTATAACTTCTCCTTTAATTGTGCTTAAGAGTGAAAACATATTTTTTAGGACTTAAAATAGCTAAATCTAATTCTCCTTGATTCCATTAGATGCCTTGATATGTTTGCTAAGTGATTTCAGATTTAGGAGGCGAGGATTGGACCAAGGGAATGAAGGAAAAGCATGTAGAAATGAAGAACTCATGGATAAATAAAGGAAACGCAAAAGCTGTCAAGCCGACCTCTTCGCACTTAGTTGGCCATAACTTGAGCTACAGAGGTCCAAATGATGCGGTTTTAGTTGGGTTGGAAAGCTAACATCCGGGGCTTTGATACGATATAAGATTTGCTATGGTTGAACTGCGCATGGTGACGCGTACGCGCATAGTACGCGCACGCGCCGTTGCTGCCACCTGGTTCACTTAAAGTAAAATGTGGCCAGCGAATTCTAAAGCCTTGTGGGCCCAATCCAACTCATTTCTGATGCTATTTAAGCCTAGGATTGAAGGGGGAATGGGGATAATTTCATACTTTAGAAATTAGTTACCATTAGTTTAGTTTAGCTTAGTTTTAGTAGTTAATTTCTAGAGACAGAAGCTCTCACTTCTCTCTAGGATTAGGATTAGGATTATGTTTAGTTCTTAGACCTAGGTTTTAATCTTTGCTTTCTTCCACTTCTATCTCTCAATTCTTTGTTGCTACATTCATCTTCTTCTATTCTTTTGTTGTAATTTCCTTTATGTTGTTCTTGTGTTTTGTTGTAGATCTACTTTTGTTTCTTCTACTCTCTTTCAATTCAATCAAGGTAATTCATAATAAATGTGTTTCTTTTGATTTGTTGTTGTTAATTATTTGCAATAATTGTTGTTAGATTTTGTTCTTGTTGTTGATTTACTATGTTTTCCTTTTGTGCCTTCCAAGTGTTTGATGAAATCCTTGGTTGGATTTTAGAGTAAAGTTTTATGTTCTTGGCTTGGAAAGGTAACTTAGGAAATCTTGAGTTACTAATGTCCAGGTAATTGATGATTGGGATCCATTGACTCTAGTTCTCACTAATTGGATTAGTGGAGAGTTAGGACTTATGGACTAGGATTGATATAGCTCATTTGACTTTCCTTTACTACTAGTTAGAGGATGATTTAATGAGATTAATCCTTGCCAATTCTCATATTGTGGTTAGTGATTAGGATAGAGATCCTTGACCACCAACCCTTGCCAAGACCTTTTTAGGCCTTAGTTTACTTTCTTGCCATTTATCTTTCATGCCTCTTATCAAAACCCCAAAAATAATTCATAACCAATAACAAGACACTTTATTGTAATTCCTAGGGAGAACGACCCGAGGTTCAATACTTCGGTTTATAAATTTAGGGGTTTGTTTTAGTGACAAACAATCTTTTGTATGAAAGGATTATTGTTGGTTTAGAGACTATACTTCGACGAGATTTCATTTATAAAATTCTAAACCGTCATAAATCTAATCATTAGAAACCAACAAGTCCAAGGCCAAGACCATAAAACTCATCATTCCAACCAGAGCACCTACCAACAATCCAATTCAAGATCATATCAACACCCATACAACAACCCTTCCTAGCCACCATTCCAAAACCAAAATAACCACTCTCAACAACTCAATCCCAACCAACCACCATCACATGAGGATGACAAAATATCCAAAATTGAAGCTATGTTTGCACATCTCTGCAAGGAATATGAAGCCATGAAAAAATTTCAAAGAAGAAGTAAAATCTAATTTGTAAAACCAAGATGCTGCCATTCAGAAACTTGAGACACAAGTTGGATATTTAACTAAGCAAGCTCCCAGCCATAGCCCTTGTAATGCCATTAAAACAAACTCAATGGAGGAATGCAAGGCTATTACACTCAGGAGTGGAAAGGAGTTAAATGAGCCATCAAAGAAAACTCAAGAGAGAGAAGCAGAGGGAAGCCCGAGTGGTAAGGGAGAAGTACAAACACAGGCTCCCAATTCACGTGAAGAGAAGGAAGTCTCACAGCCACATGTTTCTAAAGCACCTTACCTTCAATGTCTGATGAAGAATGCAAGGGACATTGATGCGGTAATTTCTAACCACAGACTAACCGGCAAGTGCACCGGGTCATTTTATCCTTCAGGTTGTGCTCCTTTTTGAAGATGATTCACCTCCCTTAGTGCCATAAAATTAAACAGAAAACCCTTAAGCGAAGCATCAACACCAAACTTAAAGGTTTGCTTGTCTTCAAGTAAAAAAAGAACTGAAAATAGAAAGAGACAAATATTATGATGAAAGAAAATAAAAAGGATAAAAGAACAAAAGAGAATTAGGATTGGGAGAGGGAGAAAGAAAATTAAAACTGGGCGGCAAACTGCACGCGTACGCGCGGGTCACGGAATTTTCTAAATGACGCGTAAGCGTCAGGCATGCGTCCGCGTGCCCTGGGTTTTGTGCGATTCGCACGAAGCCAGCCGCGCGCATGCACAACTCTCTGTTCGCGTGGCTTGGGAACCAATATTTTCATACGACGCGTGCGCGTCATGCATGCGCACGCGTGGATGGCCATTTGTGCAGATGATGCGCACGCATCAGGGACGCATACACGTGATCAAATTTGTGTCTCAAGCACACTTCTAGCCCCAAACTAGCATAACTCTCTGACCAAACACTCTTTTACGTCGATTTTTCAAGTCACGCGTACGCGTCGCTGATGTGCCTGCGCGAATGGTGAAAATCACAAACGACACACACGCGTGGGTTTGCTTGTGCTAGAGGAATAATTCTTGCACTACTCCCGCGCAACTCTCTGTTCAAATTTTTTTTTCACGCACACCCATATGACGCGTACACGTCAGCGACGCTTGCGCGTCGTGTGCCCTCTTCCTTTTTTTTTCGGCTCCTGTTCTAAAATAGCTGCATGATCAGAAAATTAGTAAGAACTCAATAAAAATCAAATAAGTAAGAAAACTACTACTACGAAAAACAAATAAGAATGAAAAGGAACGATCATACTACGGTGGGTTGTCTCCCACCAAACACTTTTAGTTAAAGTCCTTAAGTTGGAGATGTGATGAGCTCCTTGTCATGGTGGCTTGTGCTTGTACTGATCCAAGAATCTCCACCAATGTTTGTAATTCCAATGGCTACCGGGATCCCAAACTAGGCGCATAACGCCTTTGAGCAACTTGAAGCAAGTGGCAAGTCCCAAAAGGTGTTAATTGTGGGAATGAATTCCAGGGTCCCAAGCCTTGCTTTTACACCCGTCTTCTTGTGGATCACCATTGTTCCCACCGGGTGGCAAGCAATCTGAATTCTCATAGAGACATCCAAACAACCTTCTAGACCTATTCAATTGAGCTCTACACCAATCCTTGCACTTCAATTTGGAGCATGCAACCATATTGAACCTTGCTTGACATCTCTTGCCACTAACCATCTTCCTCTTACTCTTAATGCCACAAAGAGCTCTAAGTTGATCATCCGTCTCTAGTAGCCCATATTCAAGTGGGAAAGCAAAGGTTAAGGATAGGAATTTTACCCACTTAAATGTTGTATTGGATGGTGATGGCTTTAGAAGAGGTCTTGCAAGCTCCACTTCCTTGTGTTCTTCTTTGAATTCTTCTACCTCTTTGCAAGCTTCCTCAATTTCAACCTCTTCCTCTTGGTAGCTTTCTTCTAATTCAATCTCTTCTTTATTGCTTACCAAGGGCATGGGAGGTTGTGCATCTTCCTCTTCTTCCATATGTAAGGGTGGAAAGTTCTCTACTTCACTAGAGTATAAACTCCTTTGATTGGTTTTCTCACTTTCTTCTATAGGATCTCCCATTGTATCTCTTGGGAAGGAATTTGCTTGTTCCTCTTCCTGGTTCTTGATCATCTTCTGCACATAATTCTCTACATTTTTGACACTCGTCTTTATATCATGTAGGAATTCTTTCATGAGGAGCTCAAGATCTGATGGTATTTGAGATGAATAAGGAGATTGTGGCTCTTGATATGAATAAGAAGATGGTGGTTCTTGGTATGAATATGGAGGTGATGGTTCTTGATATGAATATGGAGGTGGTGGCTCTTGATAGTTGAAATATGGAGCATTGAAGTTTCTTTGTTTTTGACTTTGCCAACCAAAATTTGGATAGTTCCTCCATCCACCATAATATGAATCACTACTCGGGTATGAGTAGTAACCCATGTGATCTCTCTCCATTATCTTTCCTTAGCATAAAACACCAAAAAGAATTAAACGCACCATGTGGTAAACAGGAAAGCAAAGAAGACAGAACAATTTTTTTTGAAAAGGAATAATAATAAAATAATAATAATAATAATAATAAAAATTTGAAAATAAATGAAAAGAAGTGAACTATAAATTCAAAAAATTAAACAAAGAAAGATACTAGGATTTAAAAAATATTTATTTTTTATTTTTTTTATTTTTTTAGAGAAAAATTACTACGGGGACACCAAACTTAATTTCAAAAATTAAGCGAAAGGAAAAAGGAAAAAAATTTTAAATAAAATAAATCAAAATATTTTTTTTGAAAATTTAAGGAAATAAGTTAAATGAAATTAAAGTAAAAACGCCTAATCTAAGAAATCAAACAACTAGTAGTTGTCAATCACAGTCAATCTCCGGCAACGGCACCATAAACTTAGTGCGGTAATTTCTAACCACAGACAAACCGGCAAGTACACCGGGTCGTACCAGGTAATACTTTACGTGAGTAAGGGTCGATCCCACGAGGATTGATGGATTAAGCAACAGTTATTGAGTGATAGGCTTAGTTAGACAAGCAGAAAAGAGTGTTTTGGTATCCAAAGGGCATTAAATAGTAAATTAAGAATTTCAGAAAGCAAGCAGTGATGAGTTGGGAATAAAATATGGAGAAAACAGTTAAGGTTTCAGAGTTATCTATTTTTCCGGATTAACTTTTCTTACTAACTATTTTAATTATGTAGGATTTAATTTATGGCAAACTATATATGACTAAAAAACTCTAATTACCCAAGAAATAAAAGGATTTTATGTCACGTATCCTGTTAAATTCAGATAATTAAAATTTAGGAGAATTTGTTTTCAAGTTGTTGTTCAAGTATAGAGCTTTTCCAAGTTATACAAGAACTCAATTAGAAAGAGAGTCATACTTCCGTTCCACCCAAATTCATAAAATAAAGAGCGAAAACAATTCTTAAATTATAAATCCATACATGAATTAAAATAGAAAAAGCAATAAAATCTATCCATACAAATAGACAGAGCTCCTAACCTTAACAATGGAGGATTAGTTGCTCATGGAATGTGGAATGTAAATTTGTATAAAATTCCCTAATGGAATCCCCCTAACGGAATCTCCTAATAGAAGAGAAGTCTCCCCTTTTTATAACTAATCCTAATTAATTTAAAATCTAATATCTAAAATTAAGATAATATCTTTTCCTATTTTAAAATCAAATTTGAATTTAAATCTGAATTAACTAACTACTCCGTGTTTTGTAACGTGGGGACCACTTGGCTTCACTGGATCCGCGCCTAACTTGGGTGCTAAAATGGGGCCCAGAATCACCCCCAGTGTTTTCTGTGTTTTTTGCATGTAGCGCATGTCACGCGTACGCGTCAATGGTCTATTTCGCAAGTCACACGGATGCGTCGGTCACGTGCACGCGTCGGTCACGTGCACGCGTCGCTGTGCAATTCTTCAAATCACGCGTACGCGTCAGTCACGCGCACACGTCGCCATGGAAAGCTCCAAATCACGCGTACGTGTCAGTCACGCGTACGCATCGATCCTCGCTGCCATCTCCTTTTTTTCTTGTGCTGCAGAAACTCCATCAAATCCAGCCGAATGCTACCTAAAATAAATAAAATTGCAAAAGACTCAAAGTAGCATCCATATTGGCTAAAAGATAATTAATTCTTTATTAAACTCAACAAATTTGATGCAAATTCACTAGGAAAATATAGAAAAGATGCTCACGCATCAGACATCCAATTCTCCAAATTTTCGGAGGTTTTCAAGAAATTGCAGATCAACATTCCCTTTGCTAAAGCATTAGAGCAAATGCCGCTCTATGCTTAGTTTCTCAAGGAATTAATGACCATGAAGAGAAGTTGGAGAAATGATGAAACTGTAGTGTTAATTGAGGAATGCAGTGCCATCATCCAACACAAATTGCCGCAGAAATTGAAGGAACCAGGAAGCTTCCAAATTCTTGGTATCATTGGAGAATTCATAGTAGAAAAAGCCTTATGTGATTTAGGAGCTGGCATAAATTTGATGTCCTTAGCAATAATGAAAGGAATGAAGATTGAAGAAGCCAAACCTACAAGAATGGCACTCCAATTAGCAGACTAATCATTCAAACTTCCTCATGGAGTGGTGGAGGATTTGTTGGTGAAGGTAGGAAATTTCATATTTCCAGCTGATTTTGTGGTATTAGATATGGAGGAAGAAGCCAAAGCTTCAATCATCCTAGGAAGGCCATTTTTAGCTACTACTAGAGCTATTATTGATGTCCAGAAGGGTGAACTTATCCTTAGGCTACATGAAGAGAGAATGGTGTCAATGTATTCAAAGCCATGAGCTATCCACAAGAGTCACTAGGAGAGTGTATGAGGCTGGATACAGTGGAAATTGTGACACAAGAAACCGTTGAAGAAGCAATTGAAGGATTGACAGAGGATGAATCCATGTTCAATGTTGATGTTGCTGAGGTCAATTCAGCTGAAATGCCTACTCTAAGCACATCAGAGGAAAGGAAAAAAGAGAAAGAAGCACCCAAACTGGAGCTGAAAGCGCTGCCCCCTACCCTCAAGTATGCATACTTAGGAAGTGATGGAAGTTACCCAGTAATCATCAATTCAGCACTTAGTCAAGAGCAAGAAGAAGAATTAATCAAGGTGTTGCAAAAACCCCAAGATGCCATTGGATGGACCCTTGCTGACTTAAAAGGGATAAGCTCATCCATATGCATGCATAAGATCCTGCTAGAAGAAGATGTTAAACCCTTCATTCAAGCCCAAAAAAAAATTGAATCCAGTCATAAAAGAAGTAGTGCAAAAGGAGGTTATGAAGCTTTGGCAGGCAGGGGTGATTTACCCAATTTCAGATAACCCATGGGTGAGCCCTGTCCAGGTAGTTCCTAAGAAGGGAGGCATTACTGTGGTACCCAATGAAAAGAATGAGCTCATCCCTACAAGAACCGTCACAGGCTAGAGGATGTGCATTGATTACAGAAAGTTTAATGAGGCTATAAGAAAAGATCACTTCCCACTCCCTTTCATGGATCAGATGTTAGAAAGGCATGCAGGACATGCATATTATTGTTTCTTGGATGGTTATCCTGGATACGATCAAATAGTAGTGGATCCAAGAGATCAGGAAAAAACATCATTCACTTGTCCATATGGAGTGTTTGCTTATAGGCGCATGCCATTTGGGATGTGCAATGCACCTGCAACTTTTTAACGCTGCATCCTTTCTATCTTCTCAGACATGATTGAAAAATTTATTGATATCTTTATGAATGACTTTTCAGTATTTGAGGATTCCTTCCCTAATTGCCTAAATCACCTCTCCTTGGTATTAAAAAGATGCCAAGAGACCAATTTGGTTTTAAATTGGGAGAAATGCCATTTTATGGTGACAAAAGGAATAGTTCTTGGTCATAAGATTTCTAACCAAGGCATTGAGGTGGACAGAGCTAAAGTGGAACTAATTGAGAAGTTACCTTCACCTAGTAATGTCAAGGCAATTAGGAGCTTCTTAGGGCATGCTGGCTTTTACAGAATATTTATTAAAGATTTTTCAAAAATTGCCAAGCCCTTAAGCAATCTATTGGTTTCCGATACACCCTTTGTATTTGATCAAAAATGCATGCTAGCTTTTGAAAGTTTAAAAAAGAAACTTTCCTCAGCTCATATCATTGCTCCACCTAATTGGAATTTTCCATTTGAGCTGATGTGTGATGTATCGGACTTTGCAGTTGGGGCAGTGTTAAGACAGAGGAAAGATAACTAGGTGCATGTTATATACTATGCCAGCAAGGTCCTTAATGACACTCAAAAGAATTACACCACCACTAAAAAGGAGTTGTTGGCAATTGTTTTGCATTTGATAAATTTAGATCATATCTCATTGGCTCCAAAGTGATTGTTTTTACTGATCATACATCACTTAAATATTTGTTTGCCAAACAGGAATCAAAACAAAGATTGATAAGATGGATCTTGTTGTTGCAGGAGTTTGATGGGTTGGAATCGAAATTTCAACACCTAAAACTCACCGGCAAGTGTACCGGGTCGCATCAAGTAGTAATTACTCACATGAGTGAGGTCGATCCCACAGGGATTGAAGGATTGAGCAATTTTAGTTAGGTGGTTGATTTAGTTAAGCAAACAGTTGATGATTTGAGTGATTTGTATCCAACAGAATATAAATGACAAGGAATTTAAAGTGCAGGAAGTAAAATTGTAGAAACTTAAAGTGCGAGAAAGTAAATGACTGAAACTTTAATTGCAAGAAATGTAAATTGCTGAAGCTTAGATTGCAAGAAATGTAAATTGCTTGAATAATAAAGGGGTGTGGGATGCTGGAATTTAGAATTTAATAACAGAAAGTAAAGAAGATGAATTAAGTGCTATAGATCTAAATAGAAAGTAAATTGCAATGAAGAACAACACAGAAGGTAAATTCAACTCAATTGCAAGAGCTAGGAAAAAAATCCAGGAGCTCAGAGGCTCAATGAGACTAGAAAACAAGTCTAGATCTCAATTCCTTCCTTGATCCACCAAAGAACAATTTGCAGAAGGAAAGAAAATTTAAAAACAGTAAAGAAGATTTAGATCCAATCATTAGATCAATTGAGAGGAAGAGTGAGAGATGATTCTCAGAATTTGAATCAATGGAACTCTTTAAAAACTCAATTCAAGATCCAAAGGAAGATAGCAAAAGTAGCAGAACACTTGAAAATGTAATCAAAAATCTAAATCCAATCCACAATTCCTTAGAATTATGCCAAAGAGAACAAAGATGAATTGTAGATCAAGGATTGAAACAGAATTCCTTCAATCTCTATCCACAATTCATAAACAGAAAGCAAGAAAATCAAAAGTGAGAACAAGGAGGAGAGAACTCAGCTCTCAATCCCAATTCTCAATTCAAAGCTCAAAACTAATGAAAATTCAAAAGTGCAAATAAGTGTAAGCAAAAAGGTCCTCTCTAAATCAAACTAAGTCCTATTTATACACTTTCTATTTTTGATTTTTTGAATTTGAAGTGGTCTTTTCATTTGGTGATGAATTGGATCCAAAGTGGCAATTGAATAAAAATTAAACCCATGGTGCACCTCCCAGGGGAGCTTTTAGTTAACTAAGTTAACTGAGCGCTCCAAGTCTTGGTCCTTGGCTTCATTTTGGTTTGTGCCTTGCTCCAGCGTAGCGTTCAGTTACTTTAAAGTAACTGAGCGCTACATGTGCTTGTCCTTAGCCCATATGTTGCATGAACTAGCGCTCAGTGAGGAAGAATCAACTTAGCGCCCTTTGCTTGTGAGGTGAGGTCCAGCTTCGAGCCTTGGTGGAAGCAATTCAGCCAATTTCCTTTGCATAAGGGGTAGAGCTCAGTTGGAAACTTTTAACTTAGCGCCCTCTTTGTGGAACACTAGCGCAGCGCCTTATGCTTTGACTTGAGAGCTCCGGGTTTGATTCCATGTGAGGCCACTTTGGTGCCAATTTTCTTTGGCCAAGTGAAGCTTCATGACTTGTTCCTTGCAAAGTGAAACTAGCGCTCAGTGAAGAATAAGTAACTGAGCGCCTATTGTTTTTGCACAAGGAGGCTCCAAGTTCGAGCCTTGTTGAGTGCATCTTGAGGATATTTTCCTTGAAGACTTATAGCGCTTCTTCCTTGCAAGTGAGGAGCTCCAAGTTCGACTCTTGTTGGATGCACTTTGGCAAATTTCTTTTGCTTGTAGCGCTTCTTCTTTGTCCTCCATGTGTAGAGTTCGATCCTTGGCTCCCCCTTTTGGCTTGATTGTGCTTTGATTTCTCTCAAGGGGGAGCACAAAAAAGTTAACAAAAGTTAACTGAGCGCTCATGCTTTCTTCACTCCTCTTGGGTGCTCAGTTAAGTAAACTTAACTTAACGCCATGCTGTTGGTGCTTCCTTGGTCATCCATGGTTCCATTAGCCTTGCTTGGTTTGGTGTTCGGCTAGCGCTCAGTTAAGTGAGTTCACTGAGCGCTATGCCCCCTTCCCTCCTTGGTTGATGCACCACGCTTTTGTTTCCTTGGGTCACGCTTTCCAAAGCGTGGCTTAGGGTCCAAAGTGTGCTTTAACTTCCGAAGCGTGCCGAAAATTCCTTTTTTCACCATTTCTTCATCTACAAGTAATCAAAACAACCAATCAAAGCATCACCAAATTCATAAAGTTCATAAATCACTCAAAAACCAATTAATTCAAGCTTAAACCTTATGATTTAGTGTCAAATAAAGTATGGTTGATTGATTTAACAAAATCATGCAAAACCACTCCAAATTACTTATTTACAATACAAGAAAGTGTATAAAACCTAATGAAACAAGTGAAAAATGCTTGAAAAGCTAGCATAAGATGACTTGTCATCACAACACCAAACTTAAACCTTGCTTGTCCCCAAGTAAGCGCTAAACATAAGAGAAAATGAAATGAAACAGAGAAGTATGCATGCCCTTATTTAGCAGATAATTGAACTTGGTTCATGGGGTTTTATGCAGACAATGGTAGCTCATTTATTACTTGCTGACAGATAAGAAATGTTTCCTTAAAGGTTCATTAGAGTTGCTGCTATAATACCTTACTTTTGCTTGATCCCTTTGATTATTTTTTCTTTCTTTCTTTTGCTTCAAATAGCTTATTTATTAATGAAAGCTTGGTTGCAAATGTTGCAGCAGCCTTTTGGCTAAATTTTGCTCAACATTTCTTCACCACAGACATATGGCTCACAATTTCTTCCTAAGAGCATTGATGCCCAACATCTCTTTGGATTACTAAATGTTTTGTAACTAGGTTGCTCTTGATGGTGGACTTTCAGTTGGCAATCCCAAATCAGTTGATCTAAGTGGCCAAGTTTTAAAATACTCCTCAGAACCTACTTGTCCAAGCATATCCCAGTACAAAAATACCACAGGCATATGTCCTAGGGTCCAAGCTATTGGTGTCTAGCCTTATTATTTGTTTCTTTGCCAATTCTTGGCTTTTCATCTTTCTTTTTCTTTTTGTTTTTGCTTCAGCATCAAGGGAATTTCATTAATAAAAGACTTTATAGCAACAAACTAATTCATACTTCAAGGAACATGTTATCATGAAACTTTTGTTATTTGAGCTAATCATTAAATCAAACAAGCACCACCATTGAATTTCATTCCAATTTCTACAACATTGGACATTTGCTTTTCTAAATCAAACATTTTTCTTTTATTCATCGCAGAAAGGAACAAAACAAAATTCAAGCTAATGATGGATGACAAACATAATGTGCAGGCTAGCATTCTTAGCAAATATTTCCACTTGCACTTAATTGAACACTTCAACAAGACATATAAGACTTTCCAAATTAAAATGCTTCAAAGCAACAAGGATTAAGTGTCAATACAACCTGTGGGGAATGTATCTTAGCTTTTCCCTCTATCATCATTATTTCTCTTTATTGTGCTTCCTTTGGACAACGATGCAGATTTCCTTCACTTGAATGTTTTCCTACATAATCCTCAAAAGTTGCTTGTTTCTCAAGCCCTTAGACAACTGGTTAGTATGCAAAAATTATTTTTGGGCTTTTGAACATACTTTGGTGTGTGAACACCAAATTTAATCCCTTGCCAATGTTTCCCATGCATCAAATTAACCATATGTGAAACTCTTCTGTCTTTGCTAAAGGTAATACATCTAAAAACTAGAAAACAGGTTCAATGGTTTATCTAATTGATTGGAGCTAGCAACTCTTTATGCAGAAGGTGAGGATGTGTTTTCAAATGAAATTTTTGGTGGAACACCAAACTTAGCATCATTCATTATTCCTTAAATTGTTTTGGTGTGTGACACCAAACTTAACTCTTTGCAATATGGATAAAACCACTCAACCTTTTTATTGAAATAGCTTATGAAAAGAAAACTACCTTAGGTTGGGTTGCCTCCCAACAAGCACTTCTTTATTGTCACTAGCTTGACATTCTTCATTCTTGCTCAGCTCAGGTTCTGAACCTCTTTTTCTTTGTCCTATTGACGTCCCAAGTAAGGCTTTGCTCTATGCCCATTTGCTGTGAACTGGCTTTTTGTTGCTTCGTCTAACAATTCAAGGCTTCCATAAGGGATAACCTTTGTCACCAAGTAAGGGCCAGTCCATTTGGATTTGAGCTTGCCAAGGAAAACTTTGAGCCTAGAATTGTATAAGAGTACTTGCTGTCCTAGTTTGAACTCCTTCTTTGAGATCTTCTTGTCATGCCATCTCTTGGCCTTTTCCTTATATATCGTAGCATTGTCATAAGCTTCTAGCCTAAACTCATCCAACTCATTTAGTTGCAGTAGTCTCTTCTCCCCTACTTCCTGAGAATCAAGGTTGAGGAGTTTAGTGGCTGGTGCACAAAATTGTGATCATCAATGGCGCCATCAACATGGTATGCTCAATTACAATCTTAATTCTTTATCACAACTTTGCACAACTAACAAGCAAGTGCACTGGGTCGTCCAAGTAATAAACCTTACCCGAGTAAGGGTCGATCCCACGGAGATTGTTGGTATGAAGCAAGCTATGGTCATCTTGTAAATCTCAGTGTCAGGCGGATTCAAATAGTTATGGAGGATTGATAATTAAAAGATGAATAAAACATAAAATAAAGATAGAGATACTTATGTAATTCATTGGTGAGAATTTCAGATAAGCGTATGGAGATGCTTTGTCCCTTCTGTCTCTCTGCTTTCCTACTGTCTTCATCCAATCCTTCTTACTCCTTTCCATGGGAAACTGTATGTTGGGCATCACCGTTGTCAATGGCTACAGTCCCGTCCTCTCAGTGAAAATGTTCAACGCGTTCTGTCACAGCACGGCTATTCATCTGTCGGTTCTCGATCATGTCGGAATAGAATCTAGTGATTCTTTTGCGTCTGTCACTAACGCCCTACAATCGCAAGTTTGAAGCTCGTCACAGTCATTCAATCCCTGAATCCTACTCAGAATACCACAGACAAGCGGAGGTGGTTGTCAGGCACACGTTCATAGGTGAGAATGATGATGAGTGTCACGGATCATCACATTCATCAAGTTGAGGAACAAGTGATATCTTAGAACAAGAATAAGATGAATTGAATACGAAAATAGTAGTAATTGCATTAATACTCGAGGTACAGCAGAGCTCCACACCTTAATCTGTGGTGTGTAGAAACTCCACCGTTGAAAATACATAAGTGATAATGGTGATCATTGGCTTTGGCCCCAGAGAGGGAACCAGAAGAACCAAGATGAAAATACAATAGCAAAAGGTCTTATTTATAGAGAACTAGTAGCTTAAGGTTTACAGAAATGAGTAAATGACATAAAAATCCACTTTCGGGCCCACTTGGTGTGTGCTTGGGCTGAGCATTGAAGCTTTCATGTGTAGAGACTTTTCTTGGAGTTGAATGCCAGCTTTTGTGCCAGTTTGGGCGTTTAACTCCCACTTCTATGCCAGTTCCGGCGTTAAACACCGGGAATTCTTGAGCTGATTTGGAACGCCGGTTTGGGCCATCAAATCTCAGGTAAAGTATGGACTATTATATGTTTCTGGAAAGCCCAGGATGTCTACTTTCTAACGCAATTGAGAGAGCGCCAATTGGGCTTCGGTAACTCCAGAAAATCCACTTCAAATGCAGGGAGGTCAGAATCCAACAGCATCTGCAGTCCTTTTTCAGCCTCTGAATCAGATTTTTGCTCAGGTCCCTCAATTTCAGGTAGAAAATACTTGAAATCACAGAAAAACACACAAACTCATAGTAAATTCCAGAAAAGTGAATTTTAAATAAAAAATAATAAAAATATAATAAAAACTAACTAAAACATACTAAAAACATACTAAAAAC
>NC_029781.3:54362723-54364448 GCF_000817695.3 Arachis duranensis
ATACTAAAAACAATGCCAAAAAGCGTATAAATTATCCGCTCATCAAATTCCAAAAACATCTATGAGGATCAGTATTAATTAGATGAGCGGGGCTTTTAGCTTTTTGCCTCTGAACAGTTTTGGCATCTCACTTTATCCTTTGAAGTTCAGAATGATTGGCTTCTATAGGAACTCAGAATCTGGATAGTGTTATTGATTTTCCTAGTTAAGTATGATGATTCTTGAACACAGCTACTTTATGAGTCTTGGCCATGGCCCAAAGCACTCTGTTTTCCAGTATTACCACCGGATACATCCATACCACAGACACATAACTGGGTGAACCTTTTCATACTGTGACTCAGCTTTGCTAGAGTCCCCAATCAGAAGTGTCCAGGGTTCTTAAGCACACTCTTTTTGCTTCGGATCACGACTTTAACCGCTCAGTCACAAGTTTTCACTTGACACCTTCACGCCACAAGCACATGGTTAGGGACAGCTTGGTTTAGCCGCTTAGGCCAGGATATTATTCCTGTGGGCCCTCCTATCCACTGATGCTCAAAGCCTTGGATCCTTTTTATTACCCTTGCCTTTTGGTTTAAAGGGCTATTGGCTTTTTCTGCTTGCTCTTTCTTTTTCTTTCTCTCTTTTTTTTTCGCATATACTCTTTTTTTTTGCAAGCTTTTCACTGCTTTTTCTTGCTTCAAGAATCAATTTGATGATTTTTTAGATCCTCAGTAACATTTCTCCTTTTCCATTATTCTTTCAAGAGCCAACAATTTTAACATTCATGAACAAAAAATTCAAAAGACATATGCACTGTTCAAGCATACATTCAGAAAACAAAAGTATTGCCACCACATCAAAATAATTAATCTGTTATAAAATTCAAAATTCATGCATTTCTTTTTCTTTTTCAATTAAGAACATTTTTCATTTAAGAAAGGTGATGGATTCATAGGACATTCATAACTTTAAGGCATAGATACTAAGACACTAATGATCATGTAATAAAGACACAAACATAAATAAACATAAAGCATAATTTTCGGAAAACAGGAAAATAAAGAACAAGGAGATTAAAGAACGGGTCCACCTTAGTGATGGCGGCTTTTCTTCCTCTTGAAGATCTTATGGAGTGCTTGAGCTCCTCAATGTCTCTTCCTTGCCTTTGTTGCTCCTCTCTCATGATTCTTTGATCTTCTCTAATTTCATGGAAGAGGATGGAATGTTCTTGGTGCTCTACCCTTAGTTGTCCCATACTGGAACTTAATTCTCCTAGGGAGGTATTGATTTGCTCCCAATAGTTTTGTGGAGGAAAATTCATCCCTTGAGGCATCTCAGGGATTTCATGATGAGGAATTTCCTCATGTCCATGAGTGGGATCTCTTATTTGCTCCATCCTCTTCTTAGTAATGGGCTGTCCTCATCAATGAGGATGTCTCCCTCTATGTTAATTCCAACTGAATTACAGAGGTGACAAATGAGATGAGGGAAGGCTAACCTTGCCAAGGTAGAGGACTTGTCCGCCACCTTATAAAGTTCTTGGGATATAACCTCATGAACTTCTACTTCCTCTCCAATTATGATGCTATGAATCATGATAGCCCAGTCTATAGTAACTTCAGACCGGTTGCTAGTGGGAATGATTGAGTGTTGGATAAACTCCAACCATCCCCTAGCCACGGGCTTGAGGTCATGCCTTCTCAGTTGAACCGGCTTCCCTCTTGAATCTCTCTTCCATTG
>NC_029781.3:54364541-54369780 GCF_000817695.3 Arachis duranensis
TGTTCATCTCCTTGCATCATGGGCAAGTTGAATGCCAACCTTACATTTTCCAGACTAAAATCTAAGCATTTCCCACGAACCATTGTAAGCCAATTCTTTGGGTCCAGGTTCACACTTTGATCATGGTTCTTGGTGATCCATGCATTGGCATAGAACTCTTGAACAATTAAGATTCCGACTTGTTGAATGGGGGTGGTAAGAACTTCCCAACCTCTTCTTTGGATCTTATGTTGGATCTCTGGATATTTACTCTTTTTGAGTTTGAAAGGGACCTCAGGGATCACCTTCTTCATGGCCACAACTTCATAGAAGTGGTCTTGATGCACCCTTGAGATGAATCTCTCCATCTCCCATGACTCGGAGATGAAAGCTTTTGCCTTCCCTTTCCTCTTTCTAGAGGTTTCTCCGGCCTTAGGTACCATAAATGGTTATGGAGAAACAAAAAGCAATGCTTTTACCACACCAAACTTAGAAGGTTTGCTCGTCTTCGAGCAAAAGAAGAAAGAAAGGAGTAGAAGAGGAAGAAAATGGAGGAGATGGAGGGGGCTCTGTGGTTCGGCCAAGGGGGAGGAGATTTGTGTTTAAGATGTGTGAAAATGAAGGAGTGAAGAAGGGTTTATATAGGGATGGAGAGAGAGGTAGGTTTCAGCCATTATGGGTGGGTTTGGGAGGGAAAGTGGTTTGAATTTGGATGGTGGGGTAGGTGGGGTTTTTTGAAGAATGGATGTGAGTGGTGAAGATAATGGTGGGATTTGATAGGTGAGGGATTTTTGGGGAAGAGGTATTGAGGTGATTGATGAATGGGTGAAGAAGAGAGAGAGTGGTGGGGTAGGTGAGGATCCTGTGGGGTTTACAAATCCTGAGGTGTCAAGGATAGCTCATCCCTGTACCATGTGGCGTGTAAAACGCCCCTTCTGCCAATCCTGGCGTTAAACGCTGGGTTGCTGTCCTTTTCTAGCGTTTAACGCCAGCTGCTTGCCCATTCCTGGCGTTAAACGCCAGTCTGGTGCCCCTTTTTGGCGTTAAACGCCAGAATGGTGCCAGTCTGGGTGTTAAACGCCTTTCGAAGGTCATGGTGCCTAATGTACAAGGTATTGAGAACTTCCCAGGGTCTTGTCTCTTTTGAGGTAATCTCTGCCTAGTCAAGTCATCCAGTTCTTTGGTGAGCAAAGGGATTCATCCTCCCAAGTCTCATTACCAAATAACTTGTCATTTAGCTTCATGATTGCTCCAAGGTACTTAGCAACTTGCTCTTTAGTGACATCTTCGTCCTCTTTGATGATTAGATTTTTGACGGTTTAGAATTTCACAAATGAATTCCCGTTGCAAGTATAGTTTCTAAACCAACAATAATCCTTTCATACAAAAGATTGTTTGTCACAAGTAACAAACCCCTAAAATTAATAACCGAAGTATTCAAACCTCGGATCGTTCCCCATAGGAATTATAATAAAGTGTCTTGTTATTGGTTAAAAATGTGTTTTGGGGTTTTGGATAAGAAGCATGAAAGTAAATGGCAATGAAAATAAACTAACAACTATAAAAGGCTCTTGGCAAGGTATGAAAATTAGAAGTCCTATCCTAGTTATCCTTCTCAATTGTGATGAGAATTGTTCATTGCTACCACTTAGTTAACCCTTACTAAATAAAGGAAAGTCAAGTGGATGAATTGACTTGAGCCACAAGTCCTAGCCAACTCCCAAGGAAAGACTAGCTTTAGTACACTCCAAACCAATTAGCAATTTCTCCAATATCACTAATTACTCTACCTAGGCCAAGAGGAACAAATTCTAACTAATAACTATAAGAAACATTTCATCAAACACATAGAGTGCAATACAAGTAAACACATGAATTTGCAAGAATTAAAGAGAGATTTAACTACAAAGGCAAGAGGTCCACCATAGAAAACCAAATCAATCATGAAACAACAAAGAACTTACCAATTGCATTGAAGGAGAAATGTAGATCTACAAAAGAGAATTCACAAACTACAAACAAAGGAATTACATTAGAAGAAGAATTCTACAACTACAATAGAGGAGAAGAACGAAAATTGGAAGAGAGAAGAAGAAGAAATAGATCTAGATCTAAGAACTAACCTAATCCTAATTCTAGAGAGAAGAGAGAGCTTCTCTCTCTAGAAACTAACTAAAAGCTCAACTAAAACTAATTGGTAACTAACACATTCAATACTTGTGTTTCCTCTTCAGTCCTTGGGTTAAATAGCATTAGAAATGAGTTGGATTGTGCCCATAAGGCTTCTAAAATCGCTGGCCACGAGTTTCTCTTTAAAAATCACGTGTGGACATCGATGCGTACGCGTCCCTATACGTGTAGCACTATAGGAAATTTTATATCATTGTGAAGCGCCGGATGTTAGCTTTCCAACCCAACTAGAACCGTATCATTTGGAAATTTGTAGCTCATGTTATGGTTGTTTAAGTGCGAAGAGGTTGGGCTTGACAGCTTTCCGATTTCTTCATTTCTTCATGAGTTCTCCAACTTTACATGCTTTTTCTTCATTCCCTTGATCCAATCTTTGCCTCCTAATCTGAAATCACTTAACAAACATGTCAAGGCATCTAATGGAATCAAAGGTAAATTAAATTTAGCTATTTTAAGATCTAAAAAGCATGTTTTCACTCTTAAGCACAATTAAAGGAGAATATACAAAACCATGCTATTTCATTGAATAAATGTGGGTAAAATGTGATAAAACCCCCAAAAATCAATACAAGATAAACCCTACAAATGGGGTTTATCAACCTCCCCACACTTAAACCAAGCATGTCCTCATGCTTAAACCAAGAGAAAGCGAAGGGCATCAACATTTATTCAATGGAAACTAACTAAATGCAATCTACCTACATGCAACTATCTAAATGAATGCAATTGCTTGGTCAAAATAAATCAATTTCCAAGAAGCATATATGCATAAGGGCTAAAGGAATAGCAAGTCTAATCCACAATTGAATTGAGCTATTAAATATTTTTACAAACTTGCATGAAAGGAGATGATCATAGGTGGAGACATGTAATTGAGCATCAAACCCTCACCGGATGTGTTTGCACTCTATTTGCTCAAGTGTTTAGGGTTGATTCTCTCAATTCTCACCTAATCATGCTTTCTAAGATTTGTTCTTCTTCTAACAATTAACATATATTTCATGCATGCATACAAGTATCAGAATTTGAATCTTTGATAAGCTTAGACTTCCCACCTAACCTATGACATCCTATTCAATTAAGTTCTAACCTAACTACCCATTTTTCACTTTTTTCACATACTCACGCATTTTCTTTTCATTTCACAACACTTATGCATTGACCCTTATTGGGCTTACTTTGGGGCATTTTGTCGCCTTTTTATTATTTTTCTTCTTTTTCTTTCTTTTTCTATATTATTTTTTCTTTTCCATATTATTTTTTTTTCTTTTTCTTTTCTTTTTCTTATTCTTTTTTTTATATAAGAGCATCAATGCATAAGGTTTTACATTTGATCAATACACGAGTATGTACCCAATTCCCAATATTTTCAATAACAATACAAAACTTACCCTTTTATTCACCCAATGTCCCAAGGTTCCCATACTTGAATGATACTCACACACACTAGCCTAAGCCAATCAAAGATCCAAATTAAGGACATTTATTGTTTTTCTCTTTAAGGCTTGTAATGTGCTAAATTAAGAACAAAGTGGGTTAAGCGTAGGCTCAAATTGGCTAACAATGGAAGATAAAAGGTAAGGCTATTTGGGTAAGTGAGCTAATGAAATGATGGCCTCAATCATAGAAATGCATGAATACACAAAATAATGGACATAAAGAATCAAACAAATCAAATATTACATTCATAGAAAGAGAATAATGCACACAAGAAGGAAAAATAAGTGGTTATAAGATGTAACCACACCATTAGGCTCAAATCTCACTTGCTCGTGTTCTTAGCTCAAAAATTCATGTTCCACAATATATATATATATGTGATTCAAGCAAGTTTAATGAAAAGTTTTCACTCAAATCAATTGAGGTGCCCTATAGATAGAAATCTTGAAAATTTTCATTATTTTGACTAAGCTTATTGTGTATTTGTATGCAAAAATAGGAAAAATGCAAATAGGAAAAAATCCAAAAAAAAACCTAAAATGGAATGCAAAAGTGTTGGAATTAGGAATTTGTCACCCAAAATCGCCGACTGGTCGGACGACCTCCCCACACTTAAAAGTTTGCACTATCCTCAGTGCATTGAATGATGAGCAAGGGGGTACGGCGAGTCTCCGGATTGCTGCGTGTTCTTTCTTCCGCTTCCATGTTTGCTTGTGGTGCATTGTTCATGGAAAACAAAAATATAACACCATAAGATGAGAAGATATAAAAACAAGGGAGCATACATTGTTGGAATGAGGTACTAATCATTAGAAATGAGTGAGTGAATTAGTGTGACATTAATGACAAATATGTGTGTGAATTCTAATTTGCGCGGTTTAGAACACACATTAGCATAAAAGTTATGTCACAAAAGAAGCATCCACTTCACTTATCCTAGTGCTTGAGATGCTTTAAGTAAACTTGTAAGGTAAAACAAGCATTAAGAAGCATGGAAGCATTCAAGGTAAAACATATGGATGCATATGATCATGAACATAATGCATTAAGGTAAATGCATAACATCATCTATCAAGAAGTTGCCTAATCGAGGAAAAGGATTCAAATCACATGATGGCTAGCTACAACATGCAATTCAAAGGAGTTATAAGCTCGAAGGCAATTCTCATCACTTGGTATTTTTCAAAAGGTAAGTGATGAGCGGATAATTTATACGCTTTTTGGCATTGTTTTCATATAGTTTTTAGTAAGTTTAAGCTACTTTTAGGGATGTTTTCATTAGTTTTTATGTTAAATTCACATTTCTGGACTTTACTATGAGTTTGTGTGTTTTTCTGTGATTTCAGGTAAATTCTGACTGAAATTGAGGGATTTGAGCAAAACTCTGAAGAAGGCTGACAAAAGGACTGCTGATGCTGTTGGAATCTGACCTCCCTGCACTCGAAATGGATTTTCTGGAGCTACAGAACTCTAATTGGCGCGCTCTCAACGGCGTTGGAAAGTAGACATCCAGGGCTTTCCAGCAATATATAATAGTCCATACTTTATTCGAAGAATGACGACGTAACTTGGCGTTAAACGCCAAGTACACGCTGCTGTCTGGAGTTAAACGCCAGAAAAACGTCATGAT
>NC_029781.3:54373275-54375421 GCF_000817695.3 Arachis duranensis
GGTGAACCTTATGGAAACACCTATAACTCATCATGGAGAAATCATCCAAATTTCTCCTGGAAGGATCAACAAAAGCCTCAACAAGGCTTTAACAATGGTGGACGCAGTAGGCTGAGTAATAGTAAGCCATATCCATCATCTTCTCAGCAATAGACAGAGAACTTTGAACAAAATAATTCTAATTTAGCTAATATAGTCTCTGATCTGTCAAAAGCCACTTTCAGTTTCATGAATGAAACAAGATCCTGCATTAGAAATTTGGAGGCACAAGTAGGCCAGCTGAGTAAGAAAGTTATTGAAACTCCTCCCAGTATTCTCCCAAGTAATACAGAAGAGAATCCAAAAGGAGAGTGCAAGGCCATTGATTTGATCAAAGTGGCCGAATGCACTAAGGAGGAGGAGGACGAAAATCCTAGTGAGGAAGACCTCCTTGGATGTCCTTCAAGCAAGAAGGAGTTTCCTATTAAGGATCCTGAGGAATCTGAGGCTCATACAGAGACCATAGAGATTCCATTAAATCTCTTTCTGCCATTCATGAGCTCTGAAGAATATTCATCCTCTGAAGAGGATGAAGATGTGACTGGAGAGCAAGTTGCTCAATACTTAGGAGCTATCATGAAACTGAATGCCAAGCTATTTGGTAATGAGACTTGAGAAAGTGAACCTCCCTTGTTCATTGGTGATTTGGATACTTGGATTCAGGAAACTCTACCTCAAAAGAAACAAGATCCTGGCAAGTTCTTAATACCTTGCACCATTGGCACCATGAGCTTTGAAAAAGCTCTATGTGATCTTGGGTCAGGGATAAATCTGATGCCACTCTCTGTGATGGAGAAGCTGGGGATCATTGAGGTACAACCTGCCTTGTTCTCATTACAATTGGCAGACAAGTCAATGAGACAAGCTTATGGAATGGTAGAGGACGTGCTAGTGAAGGTTAAAGGCCTTTACATCCCTGCTGATTTCATAATCCTAGATACTAGGAAGGAAGATGATGAATGCATCATCCTAGGAAGACCTTTCCTAGCCACAGCAGAAGCTGTGATAGATGTTCACAGAGGAGAGTTAGTCCTTCAACTGAATGGGGAATACCTTGTGTTTCAAGCACATGGCCATCCCTCTGTGACAAAAGAGATTGTGTTTCAAGCACATGGTCATCCCTCTGTGACAAAAGAGAGTAAGCATGAAGAGCTTCTCTCAGTTCAAGGTCAAGAAGAGCCCACACAGTCAAACTCTAAGTTTGGTGTTGTGAGGCCACAACCAAACTCTAAGTTTGGTGTTCAAATTCCATATCCAAACTCTAAGTTTGGTGTTGGGACTAGACAACATTGACTTGATTGCTCTGTGGCTCCCTGAGAGCCACTGTCAAGCTATTGACATTAAAGAAGCGCTTGTTGGGAGGCAACCCAATTTTATTTATCTAATTTTATTTTATTTTGTTTTGGTGTTATTTTTGTGTTGAATTAGGTACATGATCATGAGGAGTCACGAAAAAAATCAAATTAATTAAAAACAGAGTCAAAAACAGAAGAAAAAAATTTTCACCCTGGAGGACGCACGGGCTGGCGTTCAACGCCCAGAAGATGCATCTGGCTGGCGTTCAACGCCAGAACAGAGCATCTTTCTGGCGCTGAACGCCCAAAACAAGCTACATCCTGGCGTTTAACGCCAGGATGCGCACGCAGAGGACAATCTGGCGCTGAACGCCAGAAACAAGCTTGAAACTGGCGTTCAACGCCAGAAACAAGCATCACATGGGCGTTTAACGCCCAGAACATGCACCAATGGGCGTTTGAACGCCAGAATGGTGCATGAAGGCAAATTTACACGCCTATAGGGTGAAGGAATGGTATTTCTTTTCACCATAGGATCTGTGGACCCCACAGGATCCCTACCTACCTTTTCTTTTAATCCTAATCACACTCTCCTATTCCAAATCTCATTTTCAATGTCACCCTTCCCAAAAACCTTCACCAATCACCTCAATTCCTCTTCCCAATTACCCCATGCACCATTCACATCAACCTCCTTTTCCCCATACATCCCGCCTACCTCCATTACATTCAAATTCAATTTCCCACCCTTTCCCACCCAAAATGGCCGAAACCTAACCCTCCCCCCTCCCTATAATACCTCTCCTTTCTTC
>NC_029781.3:54380872-54381152 GCF_000817695.3 Arachis duranensis
CGAGTAGGATTCCGGGATTGAATGACTGTGACGTGCTTCAAACTCCTGAGGGCTGGACGTTAGTGACAGACACAAAAGAATCAATGGATTCTATTCCAACCTGATTGAGAACCTTCAGATGATTAGCCGTGCTGTGACATAGCATTTGGACCATTTTCACTGAGAGGATGGGATGTAGCCATTGTCAAGGGTGATGCCTCCAGACGATTAGCCATGCAGTGATAGCGCATAGGACCATTTTCCCGAGAGGATGAAAAGTAGCCATTGACGACGGTGATGC
>NC_029781.3:54381286-54381536 GCF_000817695.3 Arachis duranensis
TTCACTATTGATTTACATAAGTATTTCTATCCTATTTTATTTTTTGTTTATTATTTATTTTTGAACTTATCATAAACCATTTAATCTGCCTAATTGAGATTTACAAGGTGACCATAGCTTGCTTCATACCAACAATCTCAGTGGGATCGACCCTTTGATGACATGTCATCATATACCTATTTTCTATGCTTTTTCATACAAGAAATTGATGATTTGTGCTTAAATATTGAATGCTTTTGTACTTAAAGGA
>NC_029781.3:54381592-54390420 GCF_000817695.3 Arachis duranensis
TTGCATTCTTTTGTACTTAATTGGAAGATTTTCTTGATATTTTAATTTTATAAATCTTGTAGAAAATAAGAAGAAAAAGAAGCAAAGAAGCACAAAAAAAGAGGAAAAAAAGAGCTTTGGAGCACACTTTGAAGTTGGAGTACACTTTGGAGGCTTAGGCCACGCTTTTAAAAGCGTGGCCCATGACCAAATTAAAGGAGAATAGACAATCAGCACACACTGCCCTGCTCTTGCCAAGGGCAAGGCAGAATCATGATGAAACAAAGTGAGGTTGAAGCAAATTTTCGCTAAGTTAAAATCTGGGTGCTCACAGCATGACCATGCCTACTTCAAAGGGCTATAACTTGAGCTACAGATGTCTGATTAATGTGCTTCTAACTGCGTTGGAAAGCTGACATTCAGAGCTTTCCAACGATATATAGCAATCCATATTTGGAGTAAAATTGGGGCAGGAACGAAAGGCATCTTTAAGGGCAAAAAATAAGCGAAAATAAACCAATGTGCTTCCACCAAGGTTCGAAGCTGGAGCCTCACCCCAAAGCAAGTAGCGCTCATTTTTTTTGCTCTGCCCTCTTGGAGGGCAGGGCAATGTCGTGCTCTTCATAAAAAAATCAAGGAAAATTGCTCCTCCAATTGCTTTCACCAAGGTTCGAACACGGCACCATGAGGAAGCAAGGAACTGGGCCTTACTTTGGTGCCAAGAAAACCAAGGAAAAGAAGTAGCGTGTGCATCCACCAAGTTTCGAACTTGGAACTTCACTTTTGGAAACACTGCCCTGCCCTCCGCGAGGGCAGGGCAGCATTTTGTGGTGCACAGCCAGCGCACCAGATTGGCACGCACCAAGGACTCTCGGCAGCATCAGCACGCACGGGTAGCAGAATCTGGCGCACCAAAAAACTCTGCGCTGCCCTCCACAAGGGCAGGGCAGCATCCTGCAGCACCAACACGCACGCACCAAGGGACGCACGCACCATTTTCTGCCCTGCCCTCCACAAGGGCAGGGCCGCCTCCTGGGAGCAACATGGGCCAAAATTCAACCAAAATTTCATTTAAATTCAATTCTTCTCCAAATTGAATCAAGGCCAACCAAACCCATTTCTCCTTAAATCCAAAGCAAGCAAAGCCCACATCATCACTCAAAGGCACATGGATCAATTAAATTAGGATTTTCATTTTTGTAATTTGTTTTAATTTCATTTTCATTTTTATTTTGTAAAGCCTATATAACGGCATCAATTAGAGCTCGGAAAGGAAGGCAAGCTCCACTAGGGAGAATTAGGAATTGAGAGTTCTCTCTCTTAGTTTTCATTTCTGTTTGAATTTTGGATCAAGAATTGAAGGAATTCTGTTTCACTTGATCTGAAATCTCTTGTTCTTCTTCTGCATAATTTCAGAAAATTGAGAATTGAATCTGAGTTTTCATTTACTGCTTCCATCTTTCTTTCTTCTTCAATCTGCTTTCTACTTGTTTTCTAGTCTCATTGATTCCATGAGATCTTGTCTCTTTAAATTTCAAAATCAAGCTGAGTTACATTCTGTGTTGCTTCTTCAAGCAATTTTCCATTTCTGTTTAAATCTGCTGCACTTATTTCATCTTTTACTTATCTGCTTGATTGCTCTTTACATTTTCTTGTTGGATTTTAAATTCGCTGCACCCAACCCCCTTTACATTTTTTGCAATTTACATTTCTTGTCATTTAAGATTTTGCCAATTTACTTTTCTTGCAATTTAAGTTTCAGCTATTTTACTTCCTTGTTATTTAAGTTACTTGCAACTTTACTTTCTGCATCTTTAAGATTTTTTCAATTTTACTTTCTGTTGATCAACTTCACACAATTCACTCAATGTTAGCTTGACTAAACTAATCACCCACTAAAGTTGCTTGATCCATCAATCCCTATGGGATTGACCTCACACTAAGTGAGTTATTACTACTTGATGCGACCCGGTACACTTGCCGGTTGGATTTGTGTGTTGGAAATTCGTTTTTCTACAAAAACACCATCAAGTTTTTGGCGCCGTTGCCGGGGATTGATTAGATCAACAATGATTAAGTGGGTGAGAAGTCTAGATCAAGCATTTTTTTGTTTTTGTTCCCTGTTTTAAATTGAAACCAAGGTGTTTGAGTTATTGCCTCACTAAGAAATTCTTTCTCTGTGACATGAATTTCAAATTTCATTGATGTTTACAAAATACAAATGGAGTTCAACTCATCTTATGGTTAAACAAAATTTTATGGGATATCATCCACCATCACCAATATCTTATGATGGCTGGGAATATCACCAAGAGAATACACATTCTGAGCACTCCAATTCATGGAGATTTGCTTCAGAAACACAAGATGAGCAAGAGAACCATATGGGATATTTCCTTCCACCACAAAATGATGCAAGTTATGATTCTAATAGTGGCTGGGAAGGGAATTCTAATGCTCCATATGATATTCATCCAAAGATATCATCACTTGACCATGCTTCAACAGAAAGCCCCTTTCAAAACTCACCACCCACACAAACTTCCATGAACCACTCAAGGTTCTCAAAGCTTGAGTCCATGCTCAAAAGATATGAGGAGGAGACAACGAAAGTTTGGAAAGAACAAGAAAAATCCCTCAAAAACATGGAAGTGCAGCTAGCTCAATTGGTGAGTGCAACGAAGAAGGAGGAAAAACAAGAGGAAGAGGCTACTGAGTCAAGTGGATTTTTGGTGAAGAAAAAAAAGGTGGTGGAAACATTTGAACCTGAACTTGCATATTCACAGAAGCCACTTGAGATGATAAGAGCACATGACAACTCACAACTCTCACAAACTTCCCTGGACCAAAATACCTCAACATTTGAATCCATGATTGAAAGGTATGAAGAGGAGATGAAGAAAGCATGGGAATATCAACAAACCTCCTCCATGAACGAGCTATTAAAGCAAATGTTGAGTGTAAAAGAGGAAGTGGAAGAACAAGCTAGTGAGAAGGACAATCAAGAACGTCCAAACTCAAGGGAAACAGAGAGGCACATAAAGGACAAGCTCATTGAACCACCAATTCAAAAGGCTCTGGATGAAGATCAAACTCCAAAAATCACACAGCAACCAATTCATGAATCCAAAAAAGTGAAGGCAACTAACAAGAGCACCAATCCTGTCCCTGATCCAGCAAGCAAGATCAATCAAGCCATTTGCAAAAGGAAGCTTGCTGAGGAAAGGCCAAGGCAAGGGACAGTAGCTGAATCTTCTCCCCTTTTGAGGTCATTCCTCTTAACAAATTGGAAGAAGAGGAAGAAAGTAAAGAACAGGTAGACAATAGGTACATTTCTTCTCCATGCTGCGTTTAAATTTCAATAAATTAGCATATGATTACATTCTAAGTTTGGTGTTGCCTTGCAACAAATTATTTTCAATCTTTTTGGATGATTGCATCAAATCAAAAATGAAAGTGACACACCAAGACTCTAAGTTTGGTGTGCCACTTATTTTCTATGCAACTCATCGAGCAACATCACTTGTCTGCATAATCATATTGCCTTTACATTGTTATTTTTCTTTGTTTTGACAGTTCGTTTGCATTCTCTTTGTTTTAGTCACCTCTTTATTTTTAAGTTTTCTTTTATCAACTGTTTTTGTTAATACAGCATCAAGAGATCCTCATTCATGACAGATTTTTGGCTTGGTGATTGTATTCAAATAACAGTTCTTTTGTTTAGTTTTATTTCAAATAAAATTGACATATGGTTGCATTCTAAGTTTGGTGTTGCTATGCAACAAAATTTGGTTCTAATTCTTACAAGATACTTGCATTAATTCCAAGTGAAAGTGTCACACTAAGTTTGGTGTGCCACTTATCTTTTATGCAATGTATTGTGCACACCTTTTTATCTATGCAATCAAAATGTCTCTGTCTCTTGTGCCTTGATTGTTATCTTTCATTTTTCTTGCTTAAAACAGATGTGCTACTAACATTTCATTGTGTAAGACATTCATGATCCATCTTAGCCCCATAGCCATTGTTCTAATTGTTGTTTGAGGATGAGCAAGCACTCTAAGTTGGCAAGGGAAAGGGAAGAATTGGAGAAAAAGGACAACAATAATGAAGATGAACTACAAGGTTGTAAAGTTCCTTTTCCTCTCCTTTGTTTCCAGCACTTTAAATTGCATAATTGTCTTTATATTCTCTGTATGCATGTGTGGTATGACCAAGCATAGCTTGAATTTTGATTGAAACATGGTGCTGTGACATTATAACTACCAACTTGAATCCTGTGAATTCAAAAGCAAAAAAAGCATCATGATCATAAACAAACAAGGCATTAAAGAAGAATTTAGCATGTGCGTACAAGTATTGGAAAGCTAGTATGGTTAATTGTTGCTCAATTGCATTGGATTTTATTTAATTGAAGTTTTTCATCTAGTACATTTTGTGAATTCTTTTGAAATCATGAAAACCGTGAAGAAGCAAATACAATTAAAGCAAGAAAAGAAAAAGGGAAAAATGAGAAAGCTGAAGGCTCTGAGTACCAATGGCAATTTATTTGCTAAGTGCTTGTGGTGTTTATGTATCAAGTCAAATGCTTGAAAACAAAACACTTAGAAGTCAAGGCTAGGCTCAAGTGCAAAAGCACTCCCTCAAAGCTCAAGGTTCTGAGCATCAATGATTAGAGAGTCAAGTTAAGAAAAAAAAATGATGAGCTTAATGAAGTCCTCTAATTAAATGCTTGTGGTGCTTATGTATCAAGTGGTAATTCTTGAAAACAAAGCATTTAGAAGTCGTAGCTTTGTTATTAACTCATGGGGCAAAGCACCCAAAAGGAGAAGCTAAAAAAAAAAAATCAAAAGCTTGTTTCAAGGAAGAATTATAAGAAAAAGATTTCATAAAATAAGTTAGATAGAAGCATCAATCATTTACATTTCTTTTGTGATTATAGCATGCTTAGAAAACTAGCTTACCATGAACATTGAGTTGCTATTCTTCTTACCTTGGATTGTCAATCTATATTGCATGATTCTTTTCTTGCTTGGGGACAAGCAAGGTTTAAGTTTGGTGTTGTGATGACATGTCATCATATACCTATTTTTTTATGCTTTTTTCATACAAGAAATTGATGATTTGTGCTTAAATATTGAATGCTTTTGTACTTAAAGGATATATTTTCTTGATCTTTTAATTTTATAAATCTTGTAGGAAATAAGAAGAAAAAGAAGCAAAGAAGCACAAAAAAAGGAGAAAAAAAGAGCTTTGGGACACACTTTGAAGTTGGAACACACTTTAGAGCCTTAGGCCACGCTTTTAAAAGCGTGGCCCATGACCAAATTAAAGGAGAATAGACAATCAGCACACACTGCCCTGCTCTTGCCAAGGGTAGGGCAGAATCATGATGAAACAAAGTGAGGTTGAAGCAAATTTTCGCTAAGTTAAAATCTGGGCGCTCACAGCATGACCATGCCTACTTCAAAGGGCTATAACTTGAGCTACAGACGTCCGATTGATGTGCTTCTAGTTGCGTTGGAAAGATGACATTCAGAGCTTTCCAACGATATATAGCAATTCATATTTGGCGTAAAATTGAGGCAGGAACGAAAGGCATCTTTAAGGGCAAAAAATAAGTGAAAATAAACCAATGTGCTTCCACCAAGGTTCGAAGCTGGAGCCTCACCCCGAAGCAAGTAGCGCTCATTTTTTTCTGCTCTGCCCTCTTGGAGGGTTGGGCAATGTCGTGCTCTTCATAAAAAATCAAGGAAAATTGCTCCCCCAATTGCTTTCACCAAGGTTCGAACACGGCACCATGAGGAAGCAAGGAACTAGGCCTTACTTTGGTGCCAAGAAAACCAAGGAAAAGAAGTAGCGTGTTCATCCACCAAGTTTCAAACTTGGAACTTCACTTTTGGAAACACTGCCCTGCCCTCCGCGAGGGCAGGGCAGCATTTTGTGGTGCACAGCCAGCGCACCAGATTGGCACGCACCAAGGACTCTCGGCAGCATCAACACGCACGGGCAGCAGAATCTGGCGCACCAAAAAACTCTGCCCTGCACAAGGGCAGGGCAGCATCCTGCAGCACCAACACGCACGCACCAAGGGATGCATGCACCATTTTCTGCCCTGCCCTCCATAAGGGCAGGACAGCCTCCTGGGAGCAACATGGGCCAAAATTCAACCAAAATTTCATTTAAATTCAATTCTTCTCCAAATTGAATCAAGGCCAACCAAACCCATTTCTCCTCAAATCCAAAGCAAGCAAAGCCCACATCATCACTCAAAGGCACATGGATCAATTAAATTAGGATTTTTATTTTTGTAATTTGTTTTAATTTCATTTTCATTTTTATTTTGTAAAGCCTATATAAAGGCATCAATTAGAGCTCGGAAAGGAAGGCAAGCTCCACTAGGGAGAATTAGGAATTGAGAGTTCTCTCTCTTAGTTTTCATTTCTGTTTGAATTTTGGATCAAGAATTGAAGGAATTATGTTTCACTTGATCTGAAATCTCTTGTTCTTCTTCTGCATAATTTCAGAAAATTGAGAATTGAATCTGAGTTTTCATTTACTGCTTCCATCTTCATTTCTTCTTCAATCTGTTTCTTGGTTGGATCAAGGAAGGGAGTGAGATCTAAACTTGTTTTATAGTCTCATTGATTCCCTGAGATCTTGTCTCTTTAAATTTCAAAATCAAGCTGAGTTACATTCTGTGTTGCTTCTTCAAGCAATTTTCCATTTCTGTTTAAATCTGCTGCACTTATTTCATCTTTTACTTCTCTGCTTGATTGCTCTTTACATTTTCTTGTTGGATTTTAAATTCCCAGCACCCAACCCCCTTTACATTTTCTGCAATTTACATTTCTTGTCATTTAAGATTTTGCCAATTTACTTTTCTTGCAATTTAAGTTTCAGCTATTTTACTTCCTTGTTATTTAAGTTACTTGTAACTTTACTTTCTGCATCTTTAAGATTTCTGCAATTTTACTTTCTGTTGATTAACTTCACACAATTCACTCAATGTTAGCTTGACTAAACCAATCACCCACTAAAGTTGCTTGATCCATCAATCCCTGTGGGATCGACCTCACACTAAGTGAGTTATTACTACTTGATGCGACCCGGTACACTTGCCGGTTGGATTTGTGTGTTGGAAATTCGTTTTTCCATGAAAACACCATCACCTTTACTCACGTAAGGTATTACTTGGATGACCCAGTACACTTTCTGGTTAAGTTGAACGGAGTTGTGATCATAAATTCCAATAGAGCCAATTTTTAAATTCCATACAAGTACAAGGAGTACAACTTTAAGGATCATAATTTCGTCCACCAGGGAGCTCCTCTCAAGGTGGCTTGTGGTTGTACTCATCTTGGAACTCCCACCAATGCTTGGTTCTCCATTGTGCCCCAAGACTTCTTATTTGTTGCACCAAGTGTTGATGGAGTTCTTCACAAGCTTGGGGCTCCCGAAGTTGATCCTCATGTATACCGGGATCCCATATCTTGTTTCTATACCCATCTTTAACTTGATCATTCTTAGTCCATGTGGGTGGCATGACCTTAGAATTCTCAAAGAAGCTTCCAAACAACTTCCTAGACCCATGCAATTTGGTTTTACACCAACCATTGCTCTTGAATTTTGAGTTTACAACCGTCATGAGCTTTGAATGATGTTTCCAACCACTACACAACTCTTTCCTACTCTTAACTCCACAAAGGGCTCTAAGTTGACCATCATTTTGAATCAAGCCATATTCAAGCGAGAAAGTAAAGCTTAGGGATAAGAATTTTACCCACTTGAATGTTGTGTTGGATGGTGACTTGGGGAGGGAGACCTCCCCACACTTAGACAATGCAAGGTCTACTTCTTTAGGCTCTTATTTAGTTGTTTTCACCTCTTCACAAGCTTCTTCAATTTCAACCTTTTCCCCTTTTTCACTTGGCTTGGTGTTGTCTTCAAGAACTTCATCTTGCCTAATGGGAGGTGATTTAATTTTGGATAGGAATTCATTGATGAATAAATCCATCTCTTGATCAACCTCTTCATATTCTTCAATTTCGATATACACCATGCCAACTTTTCCCTCTTGGTAGCTCTCTTTCGATTTACTCTCTTTCTTATTGCTCACCAAAGGTATGGGAGGTTGTGCACATTCTTCTATAATTTCAACACCATGACCAATGGGAGAGGATTCCATTGTAGAGAGAAATTCATCCATGATTGAATCCATCTCATGATAAGCCTCTTCCAAGTCTCCAACGATGATATGCCTTGGAGGTTGCGCACCCTCCTCAACATCAATATCAAGCTTTTTGGAAGAGTGCTCCATGATGCTACATTCCCATGGACCTTCAACATCTCCTAAATCTTCAACCACTTCTTGATGCCAGGGCATTTTGGCCAGTTTCACTGACCTTTTCTTTACTGTTTTTAGGTAATTTCATGCATTTTCTTAGGAAATAAGTTAGTTTTGGGCAAATATTCACTCAGACCTTGATTCAAGCATACATTGTGCATTTTACATTATTTCATGAGGATTTTGCATGATTTTAATGACAAAATTGTATATTGCATTACCCATGACGTGGACTAGAACTTTGATGCACTCTATTGCTTGATTTCAGGTCCAAAGGAAGCAAGGAATGGGAGGTAACTTGCAAAGTTAAGGAGAAAAGTGATTGCCAAAAACACTCTCAAAAGCCATCAATACCCACGTTAAAGAGTCACGTTAACTAAGTTAACGTGAACTCTAACGTGGAGAAGAGAAGTTGAGCCAACGTTAGTGACACTTAACATTGTCACTAACGTTGGCAATTGCTCACAAATGGCCACGTTAACCTAGTTAACGTGGCCTCTAA
>NC_029781.3:54391436-54395480 GCF_000817695.3 Arachis duranensis
TGACCAAGGAATTGGCTATTGATCAAGATTTGAGAGATTGAATTGCAAGAAGTTGTGATTCAATCACTTAAGATTGCCAAGGAGATCAATGAGTGCATTGATTGAGGAAGAGATGAAAATGAAATTGATCCGGAGAATGCAACATCTCCTAAGCCCAATGAACTCCCCATTTCTGATCTTACCCATTCTCTTTATTTTCTGCAATTTACTTTTATGAGCAATTCCCCCATTCCTATTTACAATTCTGCTATTTACTTTCAGTCATTTACTTTCCTGCCATTTTAATTTATGCAATTATCAACTCTATTCATGATTCGCTCAACTAGATCATTCCTCTAATTAAAGTTGCTTGATCAATCAATCCCTGTGGGATTCGACCTCACTCTATTGTGAGTTTTTACTTGACGACAAATTCGGTACACTTGCCGAATGGGAATTTGTTGAGAGATAAGTTTTACCCCGATCACTTCTTCTTTTTCTTCAATGATCATAGGCTCCTCCAACTGTTCTAACAGAAAATTTGATTCTCCCTTCTCTACTGGATTGTCTAATTTCTCCTTCATACTTTGCTCTTCTTTAGGTTTTTCGCATGTGGTCACGGAAGTACCTTAAGTATTCAAGCATTGGTGGGCTAAAGTATGCACCACCTTGGTCAAATTGGTCACAAATTCAAGTGTATCCCGCTTCATGGCTTCTTGTCCTTGGAGTAACAAAGTGAGAGGATCGTCCATTTGGGCTTGGGGTGAATAGGAAGGTTCATTATTTTGGACAGAGGGTTCATAATAGGAAGGTGGTTCTTCTTGGTAAGGTTGTGGAGATTGTGTGTATTGAGGTGGTTCTTGGGAGTAATCTTGATAAGGTTGTGGTGGTTCTAAGGGTTCTTGCTCATAATGGTCATAAGAGTATGGTATGGGGGTTTGGTCATATGATGGATATGGATCATAGGGTGGTGTTTGGTAATGAAAGGCTTGTGAGAATGGTTGAGGTTCATGTTGAGGATGAGATTCATAGGCATATGATGGTGGTTGTTGAATGTCACAAAAAGAGTCATCATAGCCGTTAAATTGGCATGCATTAGGATGGAAATTATACCTATAAGTATCCGAAGGTTGTTGCCAATAGGAGTGATCAATTCCTTGAGGCTCCTCCCATCTTTGTTGGTTCCATCCATAATGAGTGTCATCATTGAGGTGCACATTTCCTACAACAAAACTAGAACCAAACTCATAGCCATAGGGAGAATTCATTATAGAAAGACAAAATAAAACTAACAAAATCTAGTAAACAAGCAAAAGACAAGCTATTTACAATATTCACATATGTACAATAACCAATAACATAACACCATTGCAAATCCCCGACAACGGCGCCATCTTTGATGATTAGATTTTTGACGGTTTAGAATTTCATAAATGAATTCTCGTTGCAAGTATAGTTTCTAAACCAACAATAATCCTTTCATACAAAAGATTGTTTGTCACAAGTAACAAACCCCTAAAATTAGTAACCGGAGTATTCAAACCTCGGGTCGTTCTCCCTAGGAATTACAATAAAGTGTCTCGTTATTGGTTAAAAATGTGTTTTGGGGTTTTGGATAAGAAGCATGAAAGTAAATGGCAATGAAAATAAACTAACAACTATAAAAGGCTCTTGGCAAGGTATGAAAATTAGAAGTCCTATCCTAGTTATCCTTCTCAATTGTGATGAGAATTGTTCATTGCTACCACTTAGTTAACCCTTACTAAATAAAGGAAAGTCAAGTGGATGAATTGACTTGAGCCACAAGTCCTAGCCAACTCCCAAGGAAAGACTAGCTTTAGTGCACTCCAAACCAATTAGCAATCTCTCCAATTACCAATCAACAAAGGAATTAGATAACTCAATTATCACTAATTACTCTACCTAGGCCAAGAGGAACAAATTCTAACTAATGGCAATAAGAAACATTTCATCAAACACATAGAGTGTAATACAAGTAAACACATGAATTTGCAAGAATTAAAGAGAGATCTAACTACAAAGGCAAGAGGTCCACCATAGAAAACCAAATCAATCATGAAACAACAAAGAACTTACCAATTGCATTAAAGGAGAAATGTAGATCTACAAAAGAGAATTTACAAACTACAAACAAAGGAATTACATTAGAAGAAGAATTCTACAACTACAATAGAGGAGAGGAACGAAAATTGGAAGAGAGAAGAAGAAGAAATAGATCTAGATCTAAGAACTAACCTAATCCTAATTCTAGAGAGAAGAGAGAGCTTCTCTCTCTAGAAACTAACTAAAAGCTCAACTAAAACTAATTGGTAACTAACACATTCAATACTTGTGTTTCCCCTTCAGTCCTTGGGTTAAATAGCATTAGAAATGAGTTGGATTGGGCCCACAAGGCTTCTAAAATCACTGGCCACGAGTTTCTCTTTAAAAATCACGTGTGGACATCGATGCGTAGGTGTACAGTGTGTGTACGCGTCCCTATACGTGTAGCACTATAGGAAATTTTATATCGTTGCGAAGCCCCAGATGTTTGCTTTCCAACCCAATTGAAACCGCATCATTTGGACATCTGTAGCTCAAGTTATGGTCGTTTAAGTGCGAAGAGGTCGGGCTTGACAGCTTTCCGGTTTCTTCATTTCTTCATGAGTTCTCCAACTTTACATGCTTTTTCTTCATTCCCTTGATCCAATCTTTGCCTCCTAATCTGAAATCACTTAACAAACATGTCATGGAATCTAATAGAATCAAAGGTAAATTAAATTTAGCTATTTTAAGATCTAAAAAGCATGTTTTCACTCTTAAGCACAATTAAAGGAGAATATACAAAACCATGCTATTTCATTGAATAAATGTGGGTAAAATGTGATAAAATCCCCAAAAATCAATACAAGATAAACCCTACAAATGGGGTTTATCACTCTTCAGAGGAAGAATACTCATCAGAGCTCATGAATGGCAGAAGTAAATCCAATGGAATCTCTATGGTCTCAGTGTGAGCCTCTGATTCCCATGGTTCCTCATTAGGGAATTAATTGGAGGCCAGTGGACGTCCATTGAGGTCTTCCTCAGTGGCGATCACTGCTTTTTTCTCCTCTCCAAATTCGGCCATGTTGATGGCCTTACACTCTCCTTTTGGATTCTCTTCTGTATTGCTTGGAAGAGTATTAGGAGGGAGTTCAGTAACTTTCTTACTCAGCTGACCCACTTGTGCCTCCAAGTTTCTAATGAAGGACCTTGTTTCAGTCATGAAACTTTGAGTGGTTTTGATTATATCAGAGACCATGGTTGCTAAGTCAGAGTGGCTCTGCTTAGAACTCTCTCTCTGTTGCTGAGAAGATGATGGAAAAGGCTTGCCATTGCTAAACCTGTTTCTTCCACCATTATTGTTGTTGAAACCTTGTTGAGGTCTCTGTTTATCCTTCCATGAGAGATTTGGATGATTTCTCCATGAAGGATTATAGGTGTTTCCATAGGGTTCTCCCATGTAATTCACCTCTTCCATTGATAGGTTCTCAGGATCATAAGCTTCTTCTTCAGATGAAGCGTCCTAAGTACTGCCTGGTGCAGCTTGCATTCCAGATAGACTTTGAGAAATCATATTGACTTGCTGATGAGCGGATAATTTATACGCTTTTTGGCATTGTTTTTATATAGTTTTTAGTAAGTTTAAGCTACTTTTAGGGATGTTTTCATTAGTTTTTATGTTAAATTCACATTTCTGGACTTTACTATGAGTTTGTGTGTTTTTCTGTGATTTCAGGTAAATTCTGACTGAAATTGAGGGATTTGAGCAAAACTCTGAAGAAGGCTAACAAAAGGACTGCAGATGCTGTTGGATTCTGACCTCCCTGCACTCGAAATGGATTTTCTGGAGCTACAGAACTCCAATTGGCGCGCTCTTAACGGCGTTGGAAAGTAGACATCCAGGGCTTTCCAGCAATATATAATAGTCCATACTTTATTCGAAGAATGACGACGTAACTTGGCGTTAAACGCCAAGTACACGCTGCTGTCTGGAGTTAAACGCCAGAAAAACGTCATGAT
>NC_029781.3:54395841-54396131 GCF_000817695.3 Arachis duranensis
AATCTCTCTTATTCTTATTCCAAGATATTCATTCGTACCCAAGAACATGATGAATGTGATGATAAGAAACCCTCATTATCATTCTCACTTATGAACACGCGTGATTGACAACCACTTCCGTTCTACATGAAACAGAGCTTGAATGCGTGTCTCTGAGATTCCCCAACAGAATCTTCGTGGTATAAGCTAGATAGATGGCGGCATTTATGAGGATCCGGAAAGTCTAACCTTGTCTGTGGTATTCCGAGTAGGATTCCGGTAATGAATGACTGTGACGTGCTTCAAACTTG
>NC_029781.3:54396158-54397778 GCF_000817695.3 Arachis duranensis
TGCCCTACATATAGCTTGCCATGGAAAGGAGTAAGAAGGATTGAGTTGAAGCAGTAGGAGAGCAGGCGTCCTTGAGCCATACAGTATCTCCATTCGCTTATTTGAAATTCCCACTAATGAGTCTGCATAAGTATTCTATCCCTTTTATTATTCCTTTTTATTATTTATTTCAATAATCACAATTCCCCTTTTTTCTGCCTAACTGAGATTTACAAGGTGACCATAGCTTGCTTCATACCAACAATCTCTGTGGATTCGACCCTTACTCACGTAAGGTTTATTACTTGGACGACCCAGTACACTTGCTGGTTAGTTGAACGAAGTTGTGAATTTAATTAAAGACAATTTTTCGAATAAATCCATACAAGTGCAAAGAATAGTAATCACAATTTCGTCCACCATGTTTTTGGCGCCGTTGCCGGGGATTGTTCGAGTATGGACAACTGACGGTTCATCTTGTTGCTCAGATTAGGTACTTTTCTTTTCAAAAATCTTTTTCAAAAAATTTTCTTTTATTTTTCGTTTTTACAAACTTTATTTGCGAAAAAAAAAATTTAATAAAAATACAAAAAAATTAGAAAATCATAAAAATAAAAAATATTTTGTGTTTCTTGTTTGAGTCTTCTGTTAATTTTTAAGTTTGGTGTCAATTGCATGCTTTTAAAAATTTTTTCTTGCATTTTTCGAAAATCTCATGCATTCATAGAGTTCTTCATGATCTTCAAGTTGTTCTTGATAAAGTCTTCTTGTTTGATCTTGATGTTTTCTTTTGACAAGACTTCTTGTTTGATCTTGATGATTTCTTGTTTTGTGTTGTTTGTTGTTTTTCATGTGCATCTTTGCATCCATAATTTCCATGCATTAAAAATTTCTAAGTTTGGTGTCTTGCATGTTTTATGTGCATCAAAAATTTTTCAAAATTATGTTCTTGATGTTCATCATGATCTTCAAAGTGTTCTTGATGTTCATCTTGACATTCATAGCATTCTTGCATGCATCTTGTGTCTTGATCCAAAATTTTCATGTTTTGGGTCATTTTTGTGTTTTTCATTAAAATTCAAAAATCAAAAAAATAATATCTTTTCCTTATTTCCCTCCAAAATTTCGAAATTTTGGGTTGACTTGGTCAAAAATTTTTAAAATTTAGTTGTTTCTTACAAGTCAAGTCAAAATTTCAATTTTAAAAATCTTATCTTTTCAAAATCTTTTTCTTATCTTTATTTTCGAAAATTAGCTAACAATTAATGTGATTGGTTCAAAAACTTGAAGTTTGTTACTTTCTTGTTAAGAAAGGTTCAATCTTTAAGTTCTAGAATCTTATCTTGTAGTTTCTTGTTAATTAAGTCAATTTTAAAATTAAATCTTTTTCAAAATATCTTTTTATTAAAATTTTTTATCTTATCTTTTTACCTTTTATCTTATCTTTTTCAAAATTTGATTTCAAATCTTTTTCAAACCAACTAACTAACTTTTTGTTTGTTTCTTATCTTTTTCAAAACCACCTAACCACTTTTCCTCTCTAATTTTCGAAAATATATCTCTCTCTTTTTCAAAAATTCTTTTTGTTTTAAATTTTAATTTTAAACTTATCCTATCTTTAATTTTCGAAAATTACTAACC
>NC_029781.3:54399263-54399927 GCF_000817695.3 Arachis duranensis
GAAGACCTCCTGGGATGTCCTTCAAGCAAGAAGGAGTTTCCTATTAAGGATCCAGAGGAATCTGAGGCTCATCTAGAGACCTTAGAGATTCCATTAAATCTCCTTCTGCCATTCATGAGCTCTGAAGACTATTCTTCCTCTGAAGAAGATGAAGATGTGACTGGTGAGCAAGTTGCTCAATATTTAGGAGCTATTATGAAGCTGAATGCCAAGTTGTTTGGTAATGAGACTTGGGAAAGTGAACCTCCCTTGCTCATTAATGAACTAGATACCTGGATTCAGCAAACTCTACCTCAAAAGAAACAAGATCCTGGCAAGTTCTTAATACCTTGCTCCATTGGCACCATGAGCTTTGAGAAAGCTCTATGTGATCTTGGGTCAGGGATAAATCTGATGCCACTCTCTGTAATGGAGAAGCTAGGGATTATTGAGGTACAACCTGCCTTGTTCTCATTACAATTGGCAGACAAGTCAATGAGACAAGCTTATGGAATGGTAGAGGACGTACTAGTGAAGGTTAAAGGCCTTTACATCCCTGCTGATTTCATAATCCTAGATACTAGGAAGGAAGATGATGAATGCATCATCGTAGGAAGACCTTTCCTAGCCACAGCAGAAGCTGTGATAGATGTCAACAGAGGAGAGTTAGTCCTTCAATTGAATG
>NC_029781.3:54402334-54404017 GCF_000817695.3 Arachis duranensis
GAAAAATGTTTTAATTCAAAAGAACAAGAGTACATGAATTTCGAAAATAGCTCTTGAATTTAATTTAATTATATTGATGTGGTGACAATACTTTTTGTTTTCTGAATGAATGCTTGAACAGTGCATATGTCTTTTGATGTTGTTGTTTATGAGTGTTAAAATTGTTGGTTCTTGAAAGAATGATGAACAAAGAGAAATGTTATTGATGAACTGAAAAGACCATGAATTGATTCTTGAAGCAAGAAAAAGCAGTATTCAAAAATAAAATGGCGAAAATTTTAAAGCAAAGATCCAAGACTTTGAGCATCAATGGATAGGAGGGCCCAAGGAAATTAAATCCAGGCCTAAGCGGCTAAATCAAGCTGTCCCTAACCATGTGCTTGTGTCATGAAGGTCCAAGTGAAAAGCTTGAGACTAAGTGGTTAAAGTCGTGATCCAAAAGAGTGTGCTTAAGAGCTCTGGACACCACTAACTGGGGACTTTAGCAAAGCCGAGTCACAATCTGAAAAGGTTCACCCAGTTATGTGTCTGTGGCATTTGTGTATCCGGTGGTAATACTGGAAGACAAAGTGCTTAGGGCCAAGGCCAAGACTCATAAGTAGCTGTGTTCAAGAATCAACATGCTTAACTAGGAAAGTCAATGACACTATCTGAAATTCTAAGTTCCTAGAGAAGCCAATCACTCTAAACTACAAAGGAAAAAGTGAGATGCCAAAACTGTTCAGAAGCAAAAAGCTACAAGTCCCGCTCATCTAATTAAATTAATATTCACTGATATTCTGAGATTTATAGTATATTTTCTTCTTTTTATCCTAATTGATTTTTAGTTGCTTGGGGACAAGCAACAATTTAAGTTTGGTGTTGTGATGAGCGGATAATTTATACGCTTTTTGGCATTGTTTTATATAGTTTTTAGTAAGTTTAAGCTACTTTTAGGGATGTTTTCATTAGTTTTTATGTTAAATTCACATTTCTGGACTTTAATATGAGTTTCTGTGTTTTTCTGTGATTTCAGGTAAATTCTGACTGAAATTGAGGGATTTGAGCAAAACTCTGAAGAAGGCTGACAAAAGGACTAATGATGCTGTTGGAATCTGACCTCCCTGCACTCGAAATGGATTTTTTGGAGCTACAGAACTCCAATTGGCGCGCTCTCAACGGCGTTGGAAAGTAGACATCCAGAGCTTTCCAGCAATATATAATAGTCCATACTTTATTCGAGGTTAGACGACGCAAACTGGCATTCAACGCCAGTTCCATGCTGCATTCTGGAGTAAAAATGCCAGAAACACGTCACAAACCAGAGTTAAACGCCAAAAACATGTTACAACTTGGCGTTTAACCCCAAGAGAAGCCTCTGCACGTGTAAAGCTCAAGCTCAGCCCAAGCACACACCAAAGTGGGCCCCGGAAGTGGATTCCTGCATTTAGAATTATTTTTGTAAACCCTAGTAGCTAGTCTAGTATATATAGGACATTTATCTATTGTATTAGACATCTTTGATCTCATCTTGGATCTCAGTTTTGTTTTATTCTTCATCTTAGGGGATCATTGATCACATTAGGGGGGCTGGCCATTCGGCCATGCCTGAACCCTTTGCTTATGTATTTTCAACGGTGGAGTTTCTGCACACCATAGATTAAGGGTGTGGAGCTCTGCTGTACCTCAAGTATTAATGCAATT
>NC_029781.3:54404423-54455677 GCF_000817695.3 Arachis duranensis
GCTTATCTGAAATTCCCACCAATGAATCTGCATAAGTATTCTATCCCTTTTATTATTCCTTTTTATTATTTATTTCAATAATCACAATTCCCCTTTTTTCTGCCTAACTGAGATTTACAAGGTGACCATAGCTTGCTTCATACCAACAATCTCTGTGGATTCGACCCTTACTCACGTAAGGTTTATTACTTGGACGACCTAGTACACTTGCTGGTTAGTTGAACGAAGTTGTGAATTTAATTAAAGACAATTTTCGAATAAATCCATACAAGTGCAAAGAATAGTAATCACAATTTCGTCCACCACTTGCTGAGTCAATATTTTATTTTGAGCCAATATGGCATTCAGAGTATCAATCTCAAGAACTCCTTTCTTCTGATTCGTCCCATTGTTCACAGGATTCCTTTCAGAAGTGTACATGAATTGGTTATTTGCAACCATTTCAATGAGTTCTTGAGCTTCTGCAGGCATCTTCTTCAGATGAAGAGATGCTCCAGCAAAGCTATCCAATGACATCTTGGACAGTTCAAACAGACCATCATAGAAGATACCTATGATGCTCCATTCAGAAAGCATGTCAAAAGGACACTTTCTGATTAGTTGTTTGTATCTTTCCCAAGCTTCATAGAGGGATTCACCTTCCTTCTATCTGAAGGTTTGGACTTCCACTCTAAGCTTACTCAATTTTTGAGGTGGAAAGAACTTTGCCAAGAAGGCATTGACTAGCTTTTCCCAAGAGTTCAGGCTTTCTTTAGGTTGTGAGTCCAACCATATCCTAGCTCTGTCTCTTACAGCAAAAGGGAATGGCATAAGTCTGTAGACTTCAGGGTCAACCCCATTGGTCTTGATAGTGTCACAGATTTGCACGAATTCAGCTAAAAACTGATGAGGATCTTCCAATGGAAGTCCATGGAACTTACAATTCTGTTGCATTAGAGAAACTAATTGAGGCTTAAGCTCAAAGTTGTTTGCTCCAATGGCAGGGATAGAGATGTGGTGCACGAAATCACAATCACACTTTTGTAATTCCGCACAACTAACCAGCAAGTGCATTGGGTCGTCCAAGTAATACCTTACGTGAGTAAGGATCGATCCCACGGAGATTGTCGGCTTGAAGCAAGCTATGGTTATCTTGTAACTCTTAGTCAGAATATCAATAATTATCAGATTTAATTGTAAAAAGTAAAAGAACATGAAATAAATGTTGGAAATAAGGAGTATGACCACAATCCAATCAATCATGTGTCAAATAATTTGTTATTATTATTATATTAAAATGTTAATATAATAAGGTCCTTGATTAAATTTAGAGATTTATCATTGTAATAGTGATCATAATATTGAGAGATAAATCTTTTATAGTTTAATCTAAACTGTTCTTGGTCATAGGATTATTAAAAAGGACATTAATAATCCGGAAAGATCAATATATATAATGGTTTTCATTGGATGAAGATTAATAGGTCTCATTTATTAAATTATATATATAGGTGGTGCATATAGAGATATGACCATTGAACTGACTCACTTTGAGAATTTCTAATGGTTATAATTACCGCATATTTGTCAATAGGATATTCTCAAGATGAACATAGTAATAGAGTTTCCTTTGACCTGTGACTGTCATAGTAATTAACAATGTATTTATTATACTTTGATTCCGGACACCTAATACCCAAGGGTGCTAGTTGAATGGATATTGGGTATGATTTAGATACTTGTAGAATTAATGATTAGTCAATAAGGAATCCATCAACTCTCGGTAAAGAGTTTGAGCTCTATGATTATAGTGACTGAGATGAATAAAACCTTGGCCAAGGAGATTGAATGAATGAAGAAATAAGTTTCTTAGGTCATTCACAATTCATTATAATAATGGTAACAAGTTAGAGTTTGACAATTAAACCATACTCTAAGGGTTAACCAAGAGCTGGAAAGATGGAAGGAATTATACTTTGTTCGTCTAAGGTTCTTAGTAAAAATATATTACTTCATACTATCGGGTCGTTGAGGAGTGTTGCTAGACGCCAACCTTGATTAGTATATTTAGTATGACTAATTTACTACCCACTTAGTATTGAACTATGGGGTCACACACTAACGAGTGTTCTAATCTTTGCTATAGAATTATTTAATTATTATTTTGGTTTGATCAAATAAATAATTATATTAATTTAGACGGAATATTATTATATTTTTTGCTAGCACCAAAAATATAATAATAGTATGATAATTGAGAATATTAAATGAGATTTGAGAATAACTAGTTATTCTATTTCTGAATTTGGATGAGATCCTAACTGATTCAGTTTCAAATTGAATTATGATATGATTCATAAATTTGAAGGATTCAGATTTAGAATTTCAAGATATGATTTAAATTTGAATTGAGAATCAAATTTAAAATCAGTAAAAAATCTCATACTATATATATGTACGTCAAGAGTACAGGAAAGTCACAAGAGAGAATAACAAGAGTTTTATTACTTTACCTCTACGCACATAAATGTATATGAGCCTAATTCTTGGAGAAGAATTTTATGGCGTGCAAAGAGTTGCAAGAGGTTTCTCAATTTAGATCAGATGTTCATTGGTCAAGGAGTTGACAGCAAAGGTTGATCTCGGTGTGGATACGCATAGCGCCTTCGTACCATCGAAGGAGAAAGTGATTTTTACTAAAACGTCTAAAGGTATTTAGATCTGATCTACTATATATTTATTATTGGAATAAAGTTTAAGCACAAAAATAGATCTTTAGGATTACTTTCTTTTTTCTTCCGCTGCGTGTTATGAAGACATGGTAATCCATCAATAAATACTTGTTTTGCAGTAATGGAGAACAGGTTGAGGTTTTGGAGATGGTCTATTTTCTGAATCTTTGCTTTCCTACTGTCTTCTTCTTCATGCACGCAAGGCTCCTTCCATGGCAAGCTGTATGTAGGGTTTCACCGTTGTCAATGGCTGCCTCCCATCCTCTCAGTGAAAGTGTTCAACGCGCTCTGTCACAGCACGGCTATTCATCTGTCAGTTCTCGATCATGTCAGAATAGAATCCAGTGATTCTTTTGCGTCTGTCACTAACGCCCCACAATCGCGAGTTTGAAGCTTGTTATAGTCATTCAATCCCTGAATCCTACTCAGAATACCATAGACAAGGTTTAGACCTTCCGGATTCTCAAGAATGGCCGCCAGTATATTCTAGCTTATACCACGAAGATTCTGGCTAAAGAATCCAAGAGATATCCACTCAATCTAAAGTAGAACAGCGGTGGTTGTCAGGTACACGTTCATAGGTGAGAATGATGATGAGTGTCACGGATCATCACATTCATCAAGTTGAGGAGCAAGTGATATCTTAGAATGGAAACAAGCGTGTTTGAATGAAAAACAGTAGTAATTGCATTAATCCATCAAGACACAGTAGAGCTCCTCACCCCCAACCATGGGGTTTAGAGACTCATGTCGTAAAAGGTACAATATGAAACGTGTAAAGTGTCATGAGATCCAGATACAATATCAAAAGATCCTATTTATAGTGAACTAGTAACCTAGGATATACAGAAATGAGTAAATAACGTAAAAATCCACTTCCAGGGTCCACTTGGTATGTGCTTGGGCTGAGCATTGAAGCTTTCATGTGTAAAGACTTTTCCTGGAGTTAAACGCCAGCTTTTGTGCCAGTTTGGGCGTTTAACTCCAACTTTTGTGCCAGTTCTGGTGTTAAACGCCGAGAATTTTGAAGCTGATTTGCAACGCAGGTTTGGACCATCAAATCTCGAGCAAAGTATAGACTATTATACATTTCTAGAAAGCCCATGATGTCTACTTTCCAACGTGATTGAGAGCGCGCCAATTGAACTTCTGTAGCTCCAGAAAATTCACTTTGAGTGCAGGGAGGTCAGAATCCAACAGCATCTGCAGTCCTTTTTTCAGCCTCTGAATCAGATGTTTGCTCAGGTCCCTCAATTTCAGCCAGAAAATACCTGAAATCACAGAAAAACACACAAATTCATAGTAAAGTCCAAAAAATTGAATTTTAAATAAAAACTCATAAAACCATACTAAAAACTAACTAAAATGTACTAAAAACATACTAAAAACAGTGCCAAAAAGTGTATAAATTATCTGCTCATCAGTGGCCCAGAAAGATTTATGCTCAAGCTGTACAAGGAGGTGACAAGATTTGCCATACAGCAGCTGAAAAGCAGATTTTCCAATGGGAGTTTTGAATGCTGTCCTGTATGCCCAGAGTGCATCTTCTAGCTTTTTGGCCCAATCTTTTCTAGTGGCTCCCACAGTCTTCTCCAAAAATCTTCTTTAATTCTCTATTTGCAAGCTCAGCCTGGCCATTGGTCTGAGGGTGGTATGGTGTGGCTACTTTATGAATCACTCCATATTTGTGAAGGAGTTTCTCCATCTGCTTGTTACAAAAATGACCGCCACCATCATTGACAAGTCCCTTAGGTACTCCATATCTAGTAAAAATGTGCTTCTTTAGAAATTGAAGAACAATTTGTGCATCACATGTGGTTGTGGCTATTTCTTCCACCCACTTTGAGACATACTCCACCGCTACCAAAATATATTTGAAAGAGTAAGAGGGAGGGAAGGGCCCCATGAAATCAATACCCCAAAGATCAAATAGCTCCACTTCAAGAATGAAATTTTGAGGCATCTCATTCTTTTTTGTCAATCCTCCAGCTCTTTGGCATTAATTACATTGGTGGATAAACTCTCTGGCATCCTTGAAGATGGTTGTCCAATAAAATCCACTCTGCAGTATTTTGGCAGCTGTTCTCTCTGGTCCAAAGTGTCCCCCATAGGCTAAACCATGACAATGCCACAATATATCTTTCATTTGATTTTCCGGGACACACCTCCTAATCATTCCATCAGATCATCTCTTGAATAAAAAAGGTTCATCCCACAAGAACTTCCTTGCTTCATTGAGTAGCTTTTTCACTTTCTGCTTGGAAAATTCTTGAGGTATCTTCCTTCCCACTTTGTAGTTTGCTATGTCAGCAAACCAAGGTGCTTGCTGAACTTGAAAAAGGTGCTCATAAGGGAAATTCTCATTCACTTGCTGTGGTCTATCCTGATTGGCTTCTTGTGGCACTCTTGATAAATGATCTGCTACTTGATTCTCACTCCCCTTCCTATCTCTTACTTCAATATCGAATTCTTGTAGCAACAGCACCCACCTAATAAGCCTTGGCTTTAAATCCTGTTTGGACATTAGATACTTGAGAGCAGCATGGTCAGTATATACTATAACCTTTGAATCAATCAAGTATTGTCTAAACTTATCAAATGCATGTACAATTGCCAAAAGCTCTTTGTCAGTGGTGGTATAATTTTTCTGTGTTTCATTTAACACTTTGCTAGCATAATATATGACATGGTACAACTTGTCTTTCTTTTGCCCCAACACAGCACCAATAGCAAGGTCACTTGCATCACACATAAGTTCAAAAGGTAGTTTCCAATCAGAGGGTGTGATAATTGGTGCTGTAATGAGTTTTCTCTTAAAATTTCAAAGGCATGTTTACAGTTGTCATCAAAGATGAAAGGGCTATCAATCATTAGCAAATTACTCAATGGTTTTTCTATTTTTGAAAAATCTTTGATGAACCTCCTGTAAAAGCCAGCATGCGCAAGAAAAATCCTTACTGCTTTCACATTAACAGGTATATGAAGTTTTTCAATAATTTATATTTTAGCTTTATCAACTTCTATACCTTTGCATGACACTTTATGCTCAAGAACTATCCCTTCAGGAATCATAAAATGGCATTTCTTCCAATTCAATACCAGGTTAGTTTCTTAGCATCTTCTCAAAACAAGAGTTAAATGATGCAAGCAAGTGTTAAATGAATTGCCAAAGACAGAAAAATCATCCATGAAGACTTCTAAAAATTTTTCCACCATATCAGAAAAAATTGAAAGCATACACCTTTGAAAGGTGGCTGAGGCACTGCATAGCCCAAAGGACATCCTCCTGTAGGCGAAAACTCCAAATGGACATGTGAAGGAAGTCTTTTCTTGATCCTTAGGATCCACCACTATTTGATTGTACCCAGAATACCCATCCAAGAATCAATAATAGGCAGGGCCGGCCAATCTTTCCAGCATCTAATCAATGAATAGGAGAGGAAACTGATCTTTCCTTGTAGCATCATTTAATCTTCTATAATCTATGCACATCCTCTATCTAGTCACTGTCCTAGTGGGGATCAACTCATTCTTCTCATTGGTGATGACTGTTGATGAGCGGATAATTTATACGCTTTTTGGCATTATTTTTAGTATGTTTTTAATATGTTTTAGATAGTTATTATTATATCTTTATTAGTTTTTATTTAAAACTCACTTTTGTGGACTTTACTATGAGTTTGTGTGTTTTTCTGTGATTTCAGGTATTTTCTGGCTGAAATTGAGGGACCTGAGCAAAAATCTGATTCAGAGGCTGAAAAGGACTGCAGATGCTGTTGGATTCTGACCTCCCTGTACTCGAAGTGAATTTTCTGGAGTTACAAAAACCCAATTGGCGCTCTCTTAAATGTGTTGGAAAGTAGACATCCTAGGCTTTCCAGCAATATATAATAGTCTATACTTGCCCGAGATTTGATGGCCAAAGTTGGCGTTTCAAATCAGCTCAAGACTTCCCAGCGTTAAACGCCGGAACTCGCACAAAAGTGGGAGTTAAACGCCCAAACTGGCACAAAAGCTGGCGTTTAACTCCAAGAAAAGTCTCTACACATGAAAGCTTCAATGCTCAGCCCAAGCACACACCAAGTGGACCCGGAATTGGATTTTTACGTCATTTACTCATTTTTGTAAACCCTAAGCTACTAGTTCTCTATAAATAGGACCTTTTGCTATTGTATTTTTATCTTTGATCAGTCCTATGCTATCTTAGATCAGATCTTGGTTCTTCTGGTTCCCTCTCTGGGTCTGAAACCAATGATCACCATTATCACTTATGTATTTTCAACGGTGGAGTTTCTACACAACACATATTAAGGTGTGGAGCTCTGCTGTACCTCGAGTATTAATGCAATTACTACTATTTTCCATTCAATTCAGCTTACTCTTGTTCTAAGATATCCATTCGCACCTAAGAACATGATGAATGTGATGATTATGTGACGCTCATCATCATTCTCACTTATGAACGCGTGCCTGACAACCACCTCCGTTCTACATGCAAACAAGGCTTGAATGTATATCTCTTGGATTCCTTAATCAGAATCTTCGTGGTATAAGCTAGAATCCATTGACGGCCATTCTTGAGAATCCGGAAAGTCTAAACCTTGTCTGTGGTATTTTGAGTAGGATTCAGGGATTGAATGACTATGACGATCTTCAAACTCACGATTGTGGGGCGTTAGTGACAGACGCAAAAGAATCACTGGATTCTATTCCGACATGATCGAGAACCGATAGATGAATAGCCGTGCTGTGACAGAGCGCGTTGAACATTTTCATTGAGAAGGACGGGACTGTACCCATTGACAACAGTGATGCCCAACATACAGCTTGCCATGGAAAGGAGTAAGAAGGATTGGATGAAGACAGTAGGGAAGCAGAGAGACGGAAGGGACAAAGCATCTCCATACGCTTATCTGAAATTCTCACCAATGAATTACATAAGTATCTCTATCTTTATTTTATGTTTTATTTATCTTTTAATCATTAATCCTCCATAACCATTTGATTCTTCCTGACTGAGATTTACAAGATGACCATTGCTTACTTCATACCAACAATCTCCGTGGGATCGACCCTTACTCGCGTAAGGTTTATTACTTGGACGACCCAGTGCACTTGCTGGTTAGTTGTGCGAAGTTGTGATAAAGAGTTGAGATTGCAATTGAGCGTACCATGTTGATGGCGCCATTGATGATCACAATTTCGTGCACCAACTGTCATTCCTCCTTTTTTTGGTACAACTTGAACCGGGCTCACCCATGAGCTGTCAGATATTGGAAAGATTATCCCAGTATTCCATAGCTTCATGACTTCGTTTTGAACTACCTCCTTCATGGCTGGGTTGAGCCTTCTTTGTGGTTGAACTATAGGCTTTGATTCTTCCTCCAACAGAATTTTATGCATACAAATGGCAGGGCTAATGCCTTTGATATTCTCAATTGTCCAACCCAAGGCTATCTTGTGAGCTCTCAACACTTCAATCAGACTTGTTTCTTCTTCCATGTTCAAGGAGGAGTTTATGATTACTGGCAGGGCTTCTGCTTCTCCAAGAAACACGTATTTGAGGTGAGAAGGAAGAGGTTTCAACTCCTGTTTTTGCTTATCCTTTTCCTTGTCTTCAATGGATATTTCTACCACTTCCTCTCCTTGTTCCTCCTGGTTATCATCTTCTAATAACTCATCCTCCACTTCTTCTTCCTGTTGCTCTTGATAATTGGCTTCAAATATTTCTTCTACCAGACTTTCTATCATATCCACCTTCATGAAGTTCTCTTGCTCAGGGGGTGTTGCATTGATTTGAAAATATTGATGACCATTTGCTCATTGTGCACTCTGAAGGTTATTTCTCCCTTTTCTACATGAATAGTAGCTCTTGCTGTAGCTAGGAATGGTCTTCCCAAGATAATTGAGTTGTTTCCTTCCCCTTCCATGTCCAAGATGACAAAGTCCGCAGGGAAGATAAACTCCCCAACTTTCACTAGTAGATTTTCTACAACTCTATTGGGTGTCTTGATTGATCTATCGGCCATCACTAGTGACATCCTGGTAGGTTTGATTTCTTCTATGGTAAGCTTTCTCATCATTGAAAGGGGCATCAAGTTGATACTAGCACCTAGATCACAAAGAGCGTTCTCTAATGTCATCTTGCCTATGGTGCATGAAACCACAAAGCTCCCTAGATCTTTAAGCTTTGGTGGAATTCCTCTTTGGATCACAGCACTGCATTCTTCAGTGAGCATAATGGTCTCTTTCTCATGCTAACTTCTCTTCTTGTTAATGAGCTCCTTCAAGAATTTTGCATATAGAGGCATCTGCTCTAATGCTTCAGCAAAGGGAATATTAATTTCCAATTTCTTGAAGACTTCAAGGAATTTGGGGAAGTGTTGATCCTTGGTGTCCTTGTTGAACCTTTGAGGATATGGCAAGGGGGTATAAAAGCCTTCACTCCTTGCTTCTGCCCTTGAGATGCTTCCTCCATTACTTGCTTCTTGATAGCGAGAATTATGTTGGTTAAGAATTTCTCTTATAGAAAGAAGAATTTCGTTGTAAGCATAGCTCCAAACCAACAAACAACTCTCACATCAAATTAAAATTTTGGTTGTCACAAGTAACAAACCCGAAATAAGAATTAACCGAAGTATTTAGACTCCGGGTCGTCTCACAAGGAATTGCAATGAAGTGCTCAATTATTGGCTATGAAGGAATGTTTTGGGGTTTATTTTTATAAAAGTCATGAAAGATAAATGACAAGGAAGTAAACTAATAGCTAAAAGGTCTTGGCAAAGGTTGGTGGTTAAGGATCTCTATCTATATCACTAACCACAACATGAGAATTGCGAAGGATCAACCCCATTAAGTCATCCTCTAACTAATAAAGGAAAGTCAAATGAGCTTTGTCAATCCAAGTCCATAAGTCCTAGGTCTCCACTAATTTAGTTAGTGAGATCTAGGGTTAATAGCTCCTAATCATCAATCACTTGGACACTAGCAACTCAAGAGTTCCTAAGTTACCTTCCCAAGCCAAGAGCACAAAATCCTATTCTAAAGCCCAACCAAGCATTTTGTCAAACACTTGGTGGGTACAAAAGGAAAGCATAATAAACAACAAGAAATAGTAAAATCTACCAACTACAAATTGCAAGAAAAATAAATTAACAACTCAAATCATCAATAAAAGAAACATCAACATTAAATTTCATTAAAAGAAAATCCAAATTCAACATGAGTTCATCATCACAAAAGAGAAAGCAAAACGCGAAATTAACACAGCACATAATGAGAATGAACGAGTAGAAGCATGAAATTAGAAAGAAAACGAGATAAAAACATGAGATTGAACCTAGATCTATGAGAGATTAACCTAAACCTAACCTAATTCTAGAGAGAAGAGGAAGCTTCTCTCTCTAGAAACTAACATACATGATGCTAAGCTACCAAAAAATTGCTCTCCCCTTGCCCAAGCTTGAATTCTGCATGAAATAGCACTAGAAATGAGTTGGGTTGGACCCAAAGTGCTTCAGAAATCGTCCCCAGCGATTTCATCTTTAGAGGGCCACGAGCAGCATCGGTGTGCACGCGTCCATGGCACGTGCGGCGCCCATATACGCAAAGCAAAATATAGCAAAGTTTATATCATTTCGAAGCTCCGGATGTTAGCTTTCCAACGCAATGAGAACCGTCTCATTTGGACCTCAGTAGCTCAAGTTATGGTCGATTAAGCACCAAGAGGTCAGGCTTGACAGGTTTACGATTCCTTCATTTCTGCATGAGTTCTCCCACTTTGCATGCATTTCTCCTCACTTCTTCTATCCAATACTTGCCTTATGAACTATGAGATCACTCAACAGACATATTAAGGCATCGAATGGAATTAAAGTGAATTAAATTTAGCTATTTTAGGGCCTAAAAAGCTTATTTTCATATTTAAGCTCAAATCAAGGGAGAATTGCAAAACCATGGTATTTCATTGAATAAATATGAGAAAAGGTGATAAAATCCCCCAAAATAAGTACAAGATAAACCCCAACATTAATTTGATAGCGAGAATTATGTTGGTTAGAAATTTCTCTTATAGAAAGAAGAATTTCATTGTAAACATAGCTTCAAACCAACAAACAAATCTCACATCAAATTAAATTTGGTTGTCACAACTAACAAACCCCAAATAAGAATTAACCGAAGTATTTGATTTCCGGGTCGTCTCACAAGGAATTGCAATGAAGTGATCAATTATTGGCTATGAAAATGCAAGGGGGTTTGATTTTATATTTTGCAAGAAAAATAAATGACAAGAAAGTAAAGAAAGCAATTAATAAAGAGAGACATTCATGGAAAAAATTGAGATCATAGTCTTTCTATCCTAGTCATACAATGATTAATTCATCTTATTTAGTTAACTCCAACAAACGGAAGAAGGTATCATCTTATCTTCACATAGGGAGAATGTCAAACAAGACTAATCAATCATATCACAATAATAACAAGAATTTATCTCATTTCGTCATCCCTAACATTGGAAGAAGGTATAAGTTATCTTCCATGAGAGAAAGTCAAACAAGACTAGTTAACCTCAATCCAAATGTACTAATCAACTTACTGATAGAATTAGCAAAAGATTAGAGTTAATGGAAATCATATTAACTAACAACTCTAAATCACCAATTTTAGTTGGGTATTCATGACTCAAGATCACCTAATTACTCTTTCCAAGCCAAGAATGCTCAAAATCTACTCTAAAGTCCAACCAAGTATTTTGTCAAACACTTGGTGTGTGCAAATGGAAAGCATGGTAAATGTGCAAGAATAGTAAAATCTACCAACTACAAATTGCAAGAAAAATAAATCAACAACTCAAATCATCAATAAAAGAAACATCAACAATAAATTTCATTAAAAGAAAATCCAAATTCAACATGAGTTCATCATCACAAAAGAGAAAGCAAAAAGGGAAATAACACTACACATCATGAGAATGAAAGAGTAGAAGCATGAAATTAGAAAGAAAATAAGATGAAAACATGAGATTGAACCTAGATCTATGAGAGATTAACCTAAACCTAATCTAATTCTAGAGAGAAGAGGGAGCTTCTCTCTCTAGAAACTAACCTACATGATGCTAAGCTTACAAACAATTGCTTCCCCCTTGCCCAAGCTTGAATTCTACATGAAATAGTATCAGAAATGAGTTGGGTTGGGCCCAAAGTGCTTCAGAAATCGCCCCCAACAATTTCATCTTTAGTAGGCCACGAGCAGCATCGGTGCGCACGCGTACATAGCGCGTGCGCGCCCCTATACGCTATACAACATATGAAAAATTTAATATCATTTCGAAGCCCCAGATGTTAGCTTTCCAACGCAAATGGAACTGCCTCATTTGAACCTTTGCAGCTCAAGTTATGTTCGATTGAGTGCCAAGAGGTCAGGCTTGACAGCTTTACGGTTCTTTCATTTCTTCATGAGTTCTCCCACTTTGCATGTTTTTCTCCTCACTTCTTCCATCCAATACTTGCCTTATGAACATGAGATCACTCAACAAATATATCAAGGCATCGAATGGAATTAAAGGGAATTAAATTTAACTATTATAGGGCCTAAAAATCATGTTTTCACATTTAAGCACAAATCAAGAGAGAATTGCAAACCCATGCTATTTTATTGAATAAATGTGAGAAAAGGTGATAAAATCTCCCAAAATAAGCACAAGATAAACCCCAACATTAATTTGATAGCGAGAATTGCTTTGGTTAAGAATTTCTCTTATAGAAAGAAGAATTTCGTTGTAAGCATAGCTTCAAACCAACAAACAAATCTCACATCAAATTAAATTTGGTTGTCACAAGTAACAAACCCCAAATAAGAATTAACCAAAGTATTTGAACTCCGGGTCGTCTCACAATGAATTGCAATGAAGTGATCAATTATTGGCTATGAAAATGCAAGGGGGTTTGATTTTATATTTTTGCAAGAAAAATAAATGACAAGAAAGTAAAGAGAGCAATAAAAGAAAGCAATTAATAAAAAGAGACATTCATGGCAAGAATTGAGATCATAGGCTTTCTATCCTAGTCATACAATGATTATTCATCTTATTTAGTTAACTCCAACAAATGGAAGAAGGTATCATGTTATCTTCACATAGGGAGAATGTTAAACAAGACTAATCAATCATATCACAATAATAACAAGAATTTATCTCATTTCGTCATCCCTAACATTGGAAGAAGGTATAAGTTATCTTCTATGAGAAAAAGTCAAACAAGACTAGTTAACCTCAATCCAAATGTACTAATCAACTTACTAATAGAATTAGCAAAAGATTAGAGTTAATGAAAATCATATTAACTAACAACTCTAAATCACCAATTTTAGTTGGGTATTCATGACTCAAGATCACCTAATTACTCTTTCCAAGCCAAGAATGCTCAAAATCTACTCTAAAGTCCAACCAAGTATTTTGTCAAACACTTGGTGTGTGCAAATGGAAAGCTTGATAAATGTGCAAGAATAGTAAAATCTACCAACTACAAATTGCAAGAAAAATAAATCAACAACACAAATCATCAATAAAAGAAACATCAACAATAAATTTCATTAAAAGAAAATCCAAATTCAACACGAGTTCAACATCACAAAAGAGAAAGCAAAAAGGGAAATTAACACTACACATCATGAGAATGAAAGAGTAGAAGCATGAGATTAGAATTAGGATTAGGTTTAGGCTAGAATTTTTTAGATCTAGGCTTTAATCTTTGCTTTCATCTACTTCTACTTTTATTTTGTTTCCATACTTTGTAACTTGATCTACTCTTGCTCTTCTTATTTTCTTTTAATGCAATTTGAGGTAATTCATGTTAATTGTGTTTTCCTTGGGTGTTGTTGTTAATTCTTTGCAATTAATTGTTGTTAGATTTCATTCTTGTTGTCAATTTACTATGCTTTACTTTTATGCCTTCCAAGTGTTTGATAAAATGCTTGGAAGGATATTAGAGTAGAACTTTATGTTCTTGGCTTGAAAAGATAACTTAGGAATTCTTGAGTTACTCATATCCAAGTGATTGATGATTGATAGCCATTGACCCTAGCTCTCATTAATTCAATTAGTGAATAGTTAGGACCTATGGACTTGGATTGATATAGCTCATTTGACCTTCCATTATTTGTTAGAGGATGATTTAATGGGATTGATCCTTGCAATTATCGTATTGTGATTAGTGATAAGGATAGAGGTCCTCGACTACCAAACCTTGCCAAGACCGCTTTATCAATTGTTTTCCCTTGCAAGTTACTTTTCTTGTTCCTTATCCAAAACCCCCAAAATATACAACTCATAACCAATAAGAAGAACACTACCCTGCAATTCCTTTGAGAAGATGACCCAAGGTTTAAATACTTCAGTTATTAGGATTATTAGGGGTTTGTTACTTGTGACAAACAAATTTTTGTATGAAAGGATTATTGTTGGTTTAGAAACTATACTTGCAACGAGATTTCATTAGTGAAATTCTAGACCACACAAAAGTCCGAACATCACACCCCTATAAATACCCCTTCTTCCTACCCTTCATACAAACACCATACATACACTAATACCCTTCTTGGCCGAATCCACTATCCCTCTCCATCTCCTTTATTCTCTTCTTCTTCTATACTTTTCTTCTTATTTTGGTCGAGGATGAGCAAAGCTTTTAAGTTTGGTGTTGAAAAAACCTTCCTCTTTGCTTTCCATTCACACTTATGGCACCCAAGGTTAGAGAATCCTCTAGGAAGAGGAAACGGAAAGCAGTTGCTTCCACCTCTGAATCTTGGGAGATGGAGAGATTCATCACCAAAGCTCATCAAGACCACTTCTATGAAGTAGTGACAAAGAAAAGGGTGATTCCTGAAGTCCCTTTTAGGCTAAAAAAGAATGAGTACCCGGATATCCGAAGAGAAATCCGAAGGAGAGGTTGGGAGGTCCTAACCAATCCAATCCCAAAAATTGGGATCTTAATAGTGCAATAGTTCTATGCTAATGCATGGGTTACTAAAAACCATGACCCTAGTATGAACCTTAATCCCAAAAATTGGAGCAACATGGTCCGAAGGCGTCTCTTGGATTTCATCCCAGAGAGTGTAAGGTTGGTGCTTCATTTGCCTATGATGCAAGGAGACCCACATCCCTACACTAGGAGAGTCAACTTTAACTAGAGGCTGGACTAAGTCCTTTCAGACATCTGTGGAAAGAGTTTAGTAGAAGATGGATGCTAAAGGCAAGCCTATCCAACTGAGAAGGCTTGACCTTAAGCTAGTAGTTAGAGGATGGTTGGAATTTATCCAATTCTCCATCATCCCTACTAGCAATCGCTCAAAAGTGACCATAGACAGAGCCATCATTATTCATTGCATCATGATTGGAAGTGAGGTAGAGGTACATGAGGTAATACCTCAAGAGTTATACAAGATAGCTGAGAAGCCCTCCACCTTAGCAAGGTTGGCATTCCCCCACCTTATCAGTCATCTATGTAATTCAGCTGGAATTGTCATAGAAGGAGAAATTCCTAGTGAAGAGGAGAAGCCCATCACTAAGAAGAGGATGGAGCAAACTAGAGAGCCAGCACATGGACCACAGCAAGAGCATATTGAGTTGCCTCAACAAGAAATCCCTGAGATGCCTCAAGGGATGCATTTTCCTCCCTAAGGCTATTGGAACATCAAGAACACTCCACCATCCTCCATGACATAAGAGAAGATCAAAGAGCCGTGAGGGAAGAACAAAGAGTTATGAGGAAAGAATAGCGGAGGCAGGGGCATGACATAGAGAAAATTAAGCACTCTATTGGATCTTCCAGAAGGAGTAGTAGCTGCCATCACTAAGGTGGAATCCTTCCTTTTACTCCCCTATTGCTTATATTTCTTTGTTTTCCATGTATTTTGTTATATTGTCTATTTCTAGTGCATGATCATCTGTCATTATGTCTTAAAGTTATGAAATATTCCATGCATCTCTCACCTTGCTTAAAAGAAAATTTATAATTGAAAAAGAAAAGTAAGATGCATGAATTTCTAGTTATATATTAAGAGTAGTTCAATTATATGATGTGGTGGCATTGCTTTTTTGTTTTCTAAATGTATGAATAAATAGTGCATTTTCTATATTAGATTAAAGAATGTTGGCTCTTGAAAGAATGATGATAAAAGTGAAATATTATTGATGATCTGAAAAATCCAAAAATTGATTCTTGAAGTAAGAAAAAGCAGCAAAAAGTAATAAAAGAAAAAAAAAGAGAAATAAAAAGCAGAAAAAGCCAATAGCCCTTAAAACCAAAAGGCAAGAGCAAAAAGCCAATAACCCTTTAAACCAAAAGGCAAGGGCAAAAGGATTCAAGGCTTTGAGCATCAATGGTTAAGAGGGCCTAAAAGAAGAAATATCTTAGCCTAAACAGTTTCCCTAACTATATGCTTGTGGTGTGAAGGTGTCAAGTTAAAAACTTGAGACTAAGCAGTTAAAGTCGGAGTCCAAAGAAAAGAGTGTGCTTAAGAACACTGGACACCACTGACTAGGGATTCTAGTAAAGCTGAGTCACAATACTAAGGGGTTCACTTAGTTAAAGTGTCTGTGGCATTTATGTATCCGATGGTAATACTAGAAAATAAAGTGCTTAGGGTCACGGTCAAGACTCTAAAGAACCTGTGTTCAAGAATAAAAAATAACTTAACTAGGAAAATTAATAATATCATCTGGATTCTGATTTTCTAAAGAAGCCAATCATTCTGAGCCTCAATGTATAGTGAGATGCCAAAACTGTTCAGAAGCAAAAAGCTACTAGTCCTGCTCATCTAATTGAAACTGAGCCTTATGGAGAACTCTGAGATTCATTGTATTATTATCTTCTTTTTATCCTACTTTGTTTTTGGTTGCTTGGGGACAAGCAACAATTTAAGTTTGATGTTCTGATGAGCGAATATTTTATACGCTTTTTGACATTATTTTCATATAGTTTTTAGTATGTTTTATTTAAGTTTTATTATATTTTCATAGGTTTTAGTGCAAAATTCATTTTTTTGGATTCTACTTTGAGTTTGTGTATTTTACGGTGATTTCAGGTATTTCCTAGATGAAATTGAGGAGTTTGAGCAGAAGTATGATTTAGAAGAAGAAAAAGGACTGCACATGCTGTTAGGATCTGACCTCCGTGCACTCGAAGGAGCTTTTCTGGAGCTACAGAGATTCAACTGGTGCGCTATTAATGGATATGGAATGCTAACATCCAGGGCTTTCCATAAATATATAATAGTTTATACTTTGTTTCGGAAATGAAGGCCCAAAACTGGAGTTCAACGCCAGCCACCAGCCCCAGTCCTGGGGTCCAGCACCCACAAGGGAGCAACTAGAGTTCAACGCCCGAAAGGTGGTCCCCGGCCAACGTTCAACACCCCTAAGGGACATTAGCACGTGGGAGACACTCAAGCTCAACCCAAGCACTCTTCAAGTGTGCCCCAGAAGAGGATTTTTGCACGGTCAACATAGTTTATTTTATTTCGGTAATCCTTAGTCATTAAATTAATATATATAGGAGAAGATTACCCATGTTTAGGATCTTCTTCCTCTCCCATTATTTTCAAACACTATTATGTACTGTATGAGTCCCTAGCCTCCTAAGGTTAAGGTTCGTAGCTCTGCTGATTTTCATGAATTAATAAAAGTAATACTGTTCTATTTAATTTGTGTGTGACTCTATTATAAGATTTATCTTCGTTCTTCAACCTTATGAATGGGATGATCCGTGACACTCATTTTCATTCTACATGGGTTCAGTGTGAGTCTGTAATAGGAGATCACTAAACTACCAACTTGATTATACATCTCTTAGACGGCTAATCCACGACTTCATTGGGGACTTCTCGAGATACAAGTTCAGCCGAGGTATGAGGAGATTAGGGTCTTTGTGGTAGAGGCTAGAACCAAAGGTCCAGCATTCTCTAATCTAGAAGATTCAACCTTGTCTGTAGCATTTTGAGTAGGATCATCAAGGTGATGAACTGCAGGAGCTTCACCCTCATTCAGATTGGGTGCACACTAAACCTGGTGTTCGGCCTGAGGGAGGAAGATTGGAGGCAATAAACCGATGTTGATTATTTACATCCTGCCATGGAAGGAATCACTCACAGTTGAAGAAAGATAGTAGAAAAAGTTAATCCAGAAGAATGAAGCATCTCCGAAGCCTTAACCATTCTCTTATCACTATTTTTACTCAAATTAAGTAATTTCATCCCTATTCAAGTTTTATGCGTTTATCTCAACAAACTATCTTTACTAATCACCTGACTGAGATCTACAAGGTGTCCATAGCTTGATTCAAAACAACAATCTCTGTAGGATCAACCCTGACTCACCTCAAGAATTACTTGGACAACCCAGTACACTTGCTGGTTCAGTTGTGCAGAGTTAATTTCCATGCACCCAATGTCTATTATGAATATGGGGTAGATTTTCACTCTTTGGCTTGGGGTTTGAGTAACTAGGATCTTGGAGTTAATTTCCAAGATTGAGTGGTAATTTTGGGTTGTTAGTTGCTCTTGTTTCCACTAACGCTAGGTTTTTACTAAGTTCAATTAGTAAGTTAGGTAGGATTTGTGGATTAAGGCCAATTATTCCTACTTGACTTTCCCCATTGTTTAGAGATTAACTAAGTGAGATTAACTCATTGTAATTGCCATGGTTGTGGTTATGACAAGGATAGTATTCCTTAACTCTCAACTCTAAGTCAAGGCTCTTTCATGCATTGAATTACGTCCTCATTAGTTTATTGCTTAGATCTTTTTTAACTTGCATTATTAGTCTTCGAATCTAGTGCTACATTAGTAGTTTTTCTTTTTCATGCTTGTTTAGTTCATTGTCTTGCTTGTTTGCTACTTTTGTCTCTTTGTTATTTTATTGCTTTAGTTCATTCCATTTCTATTGCCTTTAATTTCCATTTTATACATGAAAACCCCAATTTCACAACCAAACTTGCACACTTAATTGCTAGTCCAAGGGAAAATGACCCAGGAAGTAAAACTCCCAGTTTTTATTAATTTGAATTGTGGCATTCTTCTTCTAAACTTTGGTTATCACCGGTAATTGTCAGTTGGTAGCTATAATCGCAACGAATTCCACTCTTTTAAATTCCTAATTGACATGCTTTATCTGTTATTACCTGTGATTTTATCTAGGAATGCTTTTGCTTATCAAATTGAATGTGTTTTCAAAAAAAATTATCCCGCGAAATAACTGCGCTTTAATAACGAAACAGGCTCATTGATAAACCCATATTTCATGAGTTCTTTTGTGCTTAATTTGAGTGATTTATATAACCCTTTACCTACTTATTCACATTAATTGCATGGTTTTACTTTCCCTTCCTTATTATGTCGTATTGTAAAAAATATGTTTCCTAAGCTTTAAAAATTAATTATTTTAATTACCTTTATTTCCATTTGATGTCGTGATTAGTGTGTTGAGTAGTTTCAGATTTTCTAAGGCAGAATGACTTAGAGGATGGAAAAGGAAACATAAAAAAATGGAAGGAGAAAGCAAAACGGAGCTTTAAGGAAACTGGTGTTCACGCGATCGCATGGACGACGCGATCGCGTGCCAGAAGCGAAGATTCAGTGATGCGGACGCATGACTGATGCGACCGCGTGCCTTAAGCAGAATGCACATGACGCGGTCGCATGACTGGCGCGACCGCGTGGCACGGAAAAGCTCCGAATGACGCAACCGCATGACCCATGCGGACGCGTGACAGAGGCCGCGTACCAGAAATTGCAGAAAACGCTCATAACGAGTTCTGAGGCCCTTTTTGGCCCAAATCCAAGTCCAGAAGGCATAGACCAGAGGTTATGAAGTGGGGGGAATGCATCCATTCAGGGAGAGCTCGCATAATTTTAGTTTTCAATGATCTAGATTTAGTTGAGAGGGAGATCTTCTCTCTCTCTTTTAGGATTTAGGATTTCTTCTTGTTTTAATAGTAACTCTGGATCCCAGGTTTAATGTTCTTTTATTTTAAGTTTTACTTTTATTTATTTATTCCAACATTTGAATTGATTATTATAATTTGATTTATGAATTTCTCCCATGTCACGGATTGTTCTTTGAATTAATGATAATTGAAGTATTTTCAGTTTATAATTGTTCTCTTTGAATTAAATTGCCATTGCTTCCCATCTAAGGATATTTTTATTATTCCAGCAATTTTACTTTTTCCCTTTTTGGTTCTGATTAAGAATTTAGTAACTCAACAGTTATTAAACTCAACGTAATTAATAATCGTTATCTTGCTAATTGAGCTGAACCTAAATAATCACAACCTTTTCTTAGAAAATAATTAGGATTTAAAGGTCAATTTAATTAGTCCCTTGACTTTCCTTTGCCCTGGTAAAGGTTGACCAAGTGGAGTTTAGATTCAACTTTTATTATAGTTGAGAGAGATAACTAAGTTAGACCTCTAAATTCCCTTATCTTGCCAAAAGTTGTTTTACAGTTATTATTTATTTTTAATTGCCATTTAATTCATTCATCATTTAAATTACTTGCTTCTCACCTTCTAAACCCCGATTACAACCTTTATAACCAATAATAAGAACATACTTCGTCGCAGTTCCTTGAGAAGACAACCCGAGGTTTGAATACTCAGTTAACAATTTTTAAAGGGGTTTGTTACTTGTGACACCCAAAACGTTTGTACGAAGGGATTTTTGTCGATTTAGAGACTATATCTACAACGTGACTATTTTTATGACATTCTTTACTGGCAAAAATCCTAACGTCAAAATGGCGCCGTTGCCGGGGAACTGCTAACGTGTGCCTTATTATTGGTTATTGTAAATATTTTTCTTCTGCTTGTTTATTTATTTTCGTTTTTCCTTTTTTTTATTTACTACTATGAACTCTCACCCCTCTCGCTTTGAGTTTGGTTCTAATATTGTTAAAGGAAATAGAAGTTACAGCAGAAATGTGCATCAAGGTCAGACCAATCAAGGATGGATGGAACCAAGAGGATCTAATCAACCCTTTTGGCAGCAACACCCTCTGAGATATCCTGGACAAAGACCATTCTACCGCGCATACCCAGCTGAAAGACATGGTGGACAACCTTGTAACTACCAACAAGCTCCACCCCGTGCATATGAACCGTCCTTTCAACATAACCTCGAACCACCACGCTCACAAGCTCCTCTTCACCAATTGCCATCATATGATCCTTCCTTACCCCAATACCAATCCAATCATTCCCAATCATCACCACTTCCCTATGTATCATGTCTAAGTCCAGCAAACTACGAAGCAGAGGATCGCCTAAAAGAAACAATAATAAAATTTCAAACAACCATTCAACAACTGGAGCAAGCACTAATCCAATGGGCCACTAAGTGCTCAAATATACAAGGATCAACCACAGCTCCATGTGGACAACCCGATGAAGAGCGTAGTATGAAAGAAATACTAGAGACTCCAGTGGACAAGGCAGAGAATGAATTCGTACTAGAACAAGTGGAAGAAGCTGTCATTGTTCAAGAAGAAGAGTTGGTTGAAGATCTAGGCGATGCTGAACTTCCTTGGGAATCCAGAATTGAGGAAAACTCCGTCCAGGATGCTACAGTTGATGCTAAGGAAGATACTGTATAATATCCAAGGCAAGTCATTTATGAGGAATCAGACGGAATAATCCAAGAAGCAAATTCCCTTGATGATGATATTCACAAGTCTAGCTCTCTTGGTGATGAACTTGCATTTGCAAGTGAATTCTCTGAAATCGAAGAATCTTCCCCAAGCGAATATGAAGATGATGCAGAGGTGGATTTCTCTCAACCTCCAATCTATGACTTGAGTGATGAGGAAGACATAGCAGACTTTGACCAGGATACAGATACAATTGAAGATCTTTGCAAGGAGGTGGAAGAATTCACAGAAGAGCACAAGGAAATGGAACTTGCAGAACCACCAAAAACACCTATCCCAAGGCCATTACCACCTAATACAAGCTTCAAGTGGGTACAATCCTTAACTTATAACTTCACTTATTCACTTGAATATGGTCTGCTCGAAACAGATGGCCAGCTTAGAGCTCTCTGCGACTTTAAGAGTAAGAGGGAAATGGCTCGTACTCAGAGCTGGTGCACAAGGTTCAATAAGGTTCCACACTTTACCTCGAAGTACACGGATTGGTATCATGCTCAATTGCATGGATCACGGAGAACGTTTGGTCCCCACAGTGAGATTCTACTTTTTAAACCGCTCGGATGGAGACATGTACATCAAGACGTAGGCGTATTTAAAAGTAAGACTTGGAATCCTAGAGTTTATTCTGATATTTGTCGTCCCGGGAGCCTAACAATATATTTAAAGCTGCTCAGAAGCTTCACATGCCTAGTTTGGGACCCCGGATGCTATTGGCATTCCAAGCACTGGTGGAGATTTTTGGATGAATTTAAACATAAACCACCATAACAGGATACTCCTCCAATGTCCAACTTAAGGACTTTAACTAAAAGTGCTAGGTGGGAGACAACCCACCATGGTATGGTCGCTTCTTTTTCAATTTATTTCTTTTTAATTGCTTTCATTTTTCCTTTTTTTATTTTAATTTATTAAACCTGGAATCATGCATAACCATTCATGATAGTCATTGTATTCTGCATTTTTTTCATGCATAAAAAAAAAGGGTGGCACGACGCGACCGCATGCCCCATGCGATCGCGTCAAATCGCGAAAAACACCACCCATGCGACCGCGTGATCCACGCGGCCGCGTGATATATATATCGGCGTAAGGATCCAACGAACAGAAAGTTGGGCTGGAATTGTGCGGCTCTTGTGCGTTTCGCGCAAATTGGCCCACGCGATCGCATGCCCATGCGATTGCGTCACTTACCCAACCCCAATACCACGCGACCGCGTGAGCGACGCGATCGCGTCACATAGATTGCATATCACCCCAAAAGGAGACAGAAAGTTGCGCTGAAACGGCCCTGGAGTCGTGCGTTTAGCACGAATTCCAGCGACGCGATCGCGAGACCCATGCGATCGCGTCACTCCTCTTTTCCCTCTCTCATGCGATCGCACGACCCACGCAATCGCTTCATCCCCATTTTCATCCCAACCACTCTACCGCGTGCCCCACGCGGCCGTGTGGATTTGATAATATAACCCCCCAACCACGCGAACCTTATCAGTCGGCAGCCCCCCACCCCCAACCCTCTTCTCACTCTGTGCTTCTTTTTCCTCCTTCTTCCTCCAGCGCCACCACACCACCACCCAGACGCCGCCTCCACGCCGGATGCCGCCGCCGCAACCCCCTCCCCTCCCTTCTTCTTCCTTCTTCCTCTATCCTGCCCTCTCCACCACTGTCCTCCGCGACCACCGCTCCCCACCACCGGCCAAGTTAAAGAAAATGTGGTTGACGATTTCTGAGCTTATCGAAGCCCAAATCCAACTTATTTCTGAAGTATTTGAGGCCAAATTCAAGAAGGAACAAAGGACGGAGCAATTATGGTTGCTTACTAACCATGCTTTAGGTCATTTTCTAGAGAAAGAAGCTCTCTTTTCTTTCTAGAATGAGGGTAAATTTAGGTTTCAATTCTTTCTTTGATCTAGTTTCTTTTACTTTTCCTTGTTGTATTACCTTAATTTTCTTAGTTTATCTTGTTAATTCTTCATTTGTGCCACTTTTTAGTTTATGAACACTTTTTTTACTTTTAATTTCATTTAATGTAATTTGATGTTTTATGATCTCTTAATGCTTGTTTGAGTTATTGTTGTTATTTTCTTACATTTGGTAGTAGTAGATTTTATTATTATTTTAATTTAATATGCTTTTCTTTTTTTGCACACCAAGTGTTTGATAAAATGCTTTGCTTAGTTTTAGAGTAGATTTTTAGCATTCTTGGCTTGAAAAGAAAAGTTTGGTACTCTTGAGTCATTAATATCCAACTTATGTTGGTAATCTAGAGTTGTTAGTTAATCTTGTTTTCATTGATGCTACTTATGGATTGGGATTAACTAGGCCTATTTGACTTTCTCTCGATGTTGGAGATAACGTAATAGGCTTAGCTCTTGGTAATTGTTGTGTTATAATTAATGACTATAATAGAAGACCTTGATTCTCAATCCTTGCCATGAATGCCTCTTTAGTATTTGTTATTTTTAGTTGTTTGCTTTACTTTCTTGTCATTAGATTATTGTCTTCTTATCCGCAAACCGCCCCGTTGATCCTCATAACTAATAACATGCATACTTCACCACGATTCCTTTGAGAGACAACCTGAGATCTAATACTTTTGGTATTTTTATTGATTTACACTCGTGACAAATAAAATTAAACTCTAATGTGGGTCAATTATTGGTTTGGATCTATACTTGCAACGAAGCGATTCTTTTATTGAAAAGAAATTCTGAATCGACGATTGGCCTACCATCAACGACACTGTCTTTTTGTAAATTCTCACGTATATGGCAAGTGGCTTGCGTACTCATGACCCCTATTTTACTGAAACTTACAATTTTTTAATTTTTAACCATGCCTTTAACTTTCCAAATGTTTGTAACTCGTGTTTAAGGTCCGATAGCTACTTTTTAGGCTTCGAAATGCGAGCGTACCTATTAAGGGAGTTAGTTTGATATTGAGCAGAGATGTATTATCTATAATAAAAAGAATGATGATGATTCATAATGAACTGAGATATGACGAGCATGATTTGGAAAATTGAGAAAATGATAATGATTAAAGATGATTAAGACTATGAATGAAGTGGAGTAATATGAAGGATGAACTTCATAACGAAATTGAATCTGATTGAGATATTCCACTGGGTAAGATGCAGTGGTGTTGTCCACTTACTCCGGTTATAAGATGAGATATTGATGCACAAAAATCTGTATCACTACAAATTTTCCTTCGCCAAGTATTCTGAATTGTCGTCAAGTAATAACTCACATAGAGTGAGGTCGATCCCACAATGATTAACTGATTAAGCAAGCAATAGTTGATTAATTATTCTAGTTAGACGGTCATAATTGTGATGATTAGCAACAACAAGTCTAAATCACTTGAAATTAAATGAAAGCAATAAAGAACAAGATAGTAAATGACAAGAAATTAAAGTGCTGAAAATTGAAGTACAAGAATGTAAATTGCAAGGGGAAAGTAAAAGAAAGTAAAATGCAAGAAAGTAAATGTATAGAAAGTAAAACTAAGTGAAGCATTTCTACAAACACTTAGAAGGCATAAATGTGAAAAATTAAATAAAACCATAAATGTGCATAAGTAAATGACAAGAATTAAAGATAAGAAGTAAATAACAAGAATTAAGAATGAAATTAACATTGGGATCAAGAGATATTGTATTCTTAGTATCAATAATTTTCATTTCCTCTTTAATCATGCAACTCATTGACCTCTTGGCAATCCTGAGTGATTAAGTCCCAATCCTTGGTAACTCAATCTCTCTAATCTTGATCAATAGCCAATTCCTTGGTCTGATTGCTCATGAGAAGAGATGAAGAATGGTCCCTAATTATACCACAAACTTTCCTAGACCCAAATAATGGATAGATTAAATGTAACAATATCCCATCCATACCAAAATCTACTCAAGTGTGAGAAGGAATTTCAAGCATGATTTTATGATTCCTCTTCCAAGGTTCAAATAAAACCCAAGTACATTCAATCTCTTTTCCAAGATAATTGAATGCTAACATGAAGAACGAAATTCCTTCTAGTAAATCAAAGAGAGATGAAGAGAAGAAGAAGAATAAAAATAATTTAATCCATCAAATAGAAATAGAGCTCTCTTTCCCAATGATGGAAATTAGAAACTCATAGCAAAATATTACAAAAGTGTGTATAAAAGAAATTGAAGAAGACAAGAGAATGAGAGTGAAAGGGGAGTGGAGTCACCTCCACCTCTCCATGGTGTGTGTAGAATGATGAATCTAAGGTCCTATTTATAAACTACCTAAATTACAAATTCAAATGAAATTACAATCAAATGAAAATTTCCTAATTATTTCTAGATGATTCTTGTGGCCTTGATTGATTGTTAATTGTGGCTTGACTTGGGCTTGTGAACTTTTAATTCTCTTCATATAAGCTTGAATCATTGAAGAATAAATGAAGGAATCGGAATATTAGGAAGTGGCATAATGTGGAGTGTCATTAAAGTGGCATTTTGGGATTTTGAAGGTTTAGGAAACCTTATACGTTGAAATATTAGTCTGCTGCATCCCTAAGATGAATGCCCACTATAGACTATTATATATTATTGGAAATCCCTAGATCTCAGCTTTCTAACACCGCTAGAAGCATGTCAATTGGACCTCTATAGCGCAAGTTATGATCTTTTGAAGATGAAGAGGTTAGTTTGGCATGTTTGCTGGAATTTTGGGCCAGCGTGCCACGCCGAGGTTTTGGCATGCCACGCCGAGTACGTAGTGCTGAAAGAACTTGAGATTTGCACCCTTAAATCTAGTGTCCATTATATAGTGTCACATATGGTTGGATAGCTCTATAAGTCTACTTTCCAATGGCACTGAGATCGCCTCATTTGGAGCTTTGTAGCTCGAGTTATTTTTATTGGAGTGTGAAGAGGTCAGGGTTGCAAATCCTCTTTGCTCCTCTTTGAGTTTGTTTCCAACTCTTTTGCCACCTTGAGAGTGTGCTTCCTCTATTAGTACTTTTATTGCTTCTTTTTCTATCATTTCCTACAAAATTCATTAACTCAAGCAATCAAAGCAATATTCAACTTAAGCACAACAAATACTCAAGAATTGGGCATTATAAACTAATTTTTTATATGAAAAAGCATAGAAAAACATAACATGATACGCAATCATCACAACAACAAACTTCAACTTTGCTTGTCCTCAAGCAAATAAAGAATCATGCAATAAAGTTTGGCAATCCAAGGTGAGAAGAATTGCAAGTTGATGTTCATAGTTAGCTAGTTTTTTTATGCATGCTACAATCACAAAAGAAATTCAAGTGATTGATGCTTCTATCTTGCTCATTTTATGAAATCTTTTCCTTTATGTTCCTTCCTTGAATCAAGCTTTTCATCTTTTTCTTTTCTTAGCTTCTTGGGTGCTTTGCACCATTTGTTGAAAGCTACGACTCTAAATGCTTTGTTTTCAAGTATTACCACTTGATACATAAGCACCACAAGCATTTAATTAGAGGACTCTTTAAGTTCATTTCTTTCTTTTCTTTACTTTCCTTCTAATCATTGGTGCTTAGAGCCTTGAGCTTTGAGGGAGTGCTTTACACTTGAGCCTAGCCTTGACTCTAAGTGTTTTGTTTTCAAGCTTTTTGCTTGATACATAAACACCACAAGTACTTGACTAATCAATTGTCATTGGTACTCAAAGCCTTCAACTTTCTCTTTTTTTCCTTTTTTTTTCTTAATCTTTTAATTGATTTGCTTATAGAAGGCTCTCAATATTTCAAAAATTTCATAAAATGTCCTAGATAAAAACTTCAATTAAACAAATTCAAATGCAATTGAGCAAAAAATAGTCATGCTAGCCTCCCAATACTTATATGCTCATGCTAGGTTCTTCTTTAATTACCTTAATTGTTTATGATCATGATACTTAATTACTTTGACTCATAAAATTCAAGATGATAGTTATAATGTCATAGCAACATGTTACAATTCAAATATCAAGCTATGCTTATTCACAAGAACACACATGCATATAAAAGAAATGGAAGACAATCATGCAATTGAAAGTATATAAAATAAATAAGAGGAAAAGGAACTTAACCACCATGTAGTTCATCTTCATTGTTGTCTTTTTCCTCCTATTCCTTCCTTCCCACACCAAACTTAGAATGATTGCTTGTCTTCAACAAACAAATAAAATAGTGGTGATGGAATCTAAGATTAATCATGGATGTCTTCAAGAAGAGATATGAGTGATGCATGTGTTTAAGCAAGCAAAATTAAAGATAACAATCAAGGTACAAAGAAAAGAGACAATGTGATTGCATTAATAAGTTGGTTGTACATGGTACTATGCATGAAAGGTAAGTGGCAACACCAAACTTAGTGTGACACTTTCATTTTAGAATGATGCAAGTACCCACTAAAGATTGAAAATCAAATTGTTGCATGCAACATCAAACTTAGAATGCAATCATATGCCAAATTATTGAAAGTAAACTAAGCAAAGAAAGAAAATGTTACCGACGGTTGGGTTGCCTCCCAACAAGCGCTCTTTTAGTGTCATTAGCTTGACATGTTGGTTCTTGAATTTTCTTCCTCTTCTTCCAATTGGTTAAAAGAAATGACTTCAAGGGAGAAGAAGAGAAGATTGATGCCCCTTGATTTGATTGCCTCCTAACAAGCCTTCTTTTGTTGTTATTAGCTTGATTCCTCTTGCTTGTTGTAGTGGGGTTTGGATTGCTTTTTGTTGACCTTCTCTTTTTCATGGATGTTGTCTTTTGTTTCTTGGTCACAATCCTTCTTTAAGTGCTTTCTTTGATTGCCTTCACTTCCTTAATTGCAAGACTTAGGTGTTGTGTGATGGTTGGAGTGTCCTCTTGATCAAGAACCTCTTGGATTGATGGTTCAATTAAATCATCCATCATGAAACTCTCTACTTCATTGGAGTGTGGACTCCCTTGGTTGTTTTTCTCCCTTTCTTTTGTAAGGTCTTGCATTGCTTTCTTTGGGAGTGAGTTTGCATGTTCCTTTGCACCCTAAGTAGCCTTTGTGGATATGGAGCCCTAGGCTTATATACTCTGACAACCTCCTCTTTCATCATTGGGATTTCACTTGGTATAGGGGCCTCTTTTTCTTGTTTTTCAAATTCCTCCCTTGTATCCACCATTTGATCTTCATCCTCCTTGCTTAGCACCACTCCATTCATCAAGCTTATGGCGTTGTATTTTTCCCTTGGCTTAAGGAAGACATTGTTTGGTTTATCAACAAAATGTTGTGCCTTTGGGCTCAATGGCACCTTTAGATTTCTTCTTGAGGCCTTGATGAGCGGATAATTTATACGCTTTTTGGCATTATTTTTAGGTAGTTTTTAGTAGGATCTAGCTACCTTTACAGATGTTTTTATTAGTTTTTACGCAAAATTCACATTTCTGGACTTTACTATGAGTTTGTGTGTTTTTCTGTGATTTTAGATATTTTCTGGCTAAAATTGAGGGACCTGAGCAAAAATCTGATAGGAGGCTGACAAAGGACTGCTGATGTTGTTGGATTCTGACCGCTCTGCACTCGAGATGGATTTTTTGGAGCTACAAAACTCCAACTGGCGCGCTCTCAATTGCGTTGGAAAGTAGACATCCAGAGCTTTCCAGAAATATATAATAGTCCATACTTTATTTAAGCTTAGATGACGCAAACTGGCATTCAACGCCAGCTTCATGCTGCATTCTGGAGTAAAACGCCAGAAACACGTCACAAACCAGAGTTAAACGCCAAAAACATGTTACAACTCAGCGTTTAACCCCAAGAGAAGCCTCTGCACGTGTAAAGCTCAAGCTCAGCCCAAGCACACACCAAAGTGGGTCCCGGAAGTGGATTTCTGCACTTAGACTTATTTGTATAAATCCTAGCAACTAGTTTAGTATAAATAGAACCTTTTATTATTGTACTAGGAGACTGGTCTTTGACCAAGTCTTATCTTTGGATTGTCTTTTGATCCTTTGATCATGTTTTGGGGGCTGGCCTCACGGCCATGCCTGGACCTTTATCACTTATGTATTTTCAACGGTGGAGTTTCTACACACCATAGATTAAGGTGTGGAGCTCTGCTGTACCTCGAGTATTAATGCAATTACTATTGTTCTTCTATTCAATTCAAGCTTATTCTTGTTCTAAGATATCACTTGTACTTCAACCTGATGGATTTGATGATCCGTGACACTCATCATCATCCGTCCTTATGAACGCGTGCCTGACAACCACTTCTGTTCTACAAGCGAGAGCTAGAGTGTGTATCTCTTGGATTCTTGGTCCACGACGCATGGTTTCCTCACCTGGCAACTGAGCCTCCCATTCCATAAGATCAGAATCTTCATGGTATAAGCTAGAATTATTGGCGGCCATTCCTAAGATCTGGAAAGTCTAAACCTTGTCTGTGGTAATCCGAGTAGGATCTGAGATGGGATAACTGTGACGAGCTTCAAACTCGCGAGTGTTGGGCGTAGTGACAGACGCAAAAGAATCATTGAATTCTATTCCGACATGATCGAGAATCGACAGATGATTAGCCGTGATGTGACAGAGCACTTGGACCATTTTCACTGAAAGGACGGGAGGTAGCCATTGACAACGGTGAAACCCAACATACAGCTTGCCATAGAAAGGAGTAAGAATGATTGGATGAAAGTAGTAGGAAAGCAGAGATACAGAAGGAACAAAGCATCTCCATACACTTATCTGAAATTTTCACCAATGATTTACATAAGTATCTCTATCTCTATTTTATGCTTTCGTTATCTTTATATTCGAAAACCATTATAACCATTTGAATCCGCCTAACTGAGATTTACAAGATGACCATAGCTTGTTTCATACCAACAATCTCTATGGGATTAACCCTTACTCACGTAAGGTATTACTTGGACGACCTAGTGCACTTGCTGGTTAGTTATGCTAAGTTATGACAAAGTGTGACTCACGTTTGAGAGCTCCAAGTCTTTGGCGCCATTGTTGATGATCACAATTTCGTGCACCAAGTTTTTGGCGCCGTTGTCGGGGATTGTTCGAGTTTGAAGCCAGCGATTATTCAATATTCTGACAATAACACCAAGTTTTTGGCGCCGTTGCCAGGGATTGTTTTAGTTTAGACAACTAACGGTTCATCTTGTTGCTCAGATTAGGTAATTTTCTTTTCAAAAAGTTTTCAAAAATCTTTCAAAATTTTTTTATTTTGATTTCGCTTTTCTAAAAAGAATTTTTTGAAAAATCCAAAAAAAATTATAAAATTATAAAAACAAAAAATATTTTGTGTTTCTTTTTTTAGTCTAGTGTCAATTTTTAAGTTTGGTGTCAATTGCATGTTTTAAAAATTTATGCATTTTTTTCGAAAAACTCATGCATGGTGTTCTTCATGATCTTCAAGTTGTTCTTGACAAGTCTTCTTGTTTGATCTTTAAATTTTCTTGTTTTGTGTTTTTTGTTGTTTTTCATATGCATTCTTGCATTCATAGTGTCTAAGCATTGAAAATTTCTAAGTTTGGTATCTTGCATGTTTTTCTTTTCTTGAAAATTATTAAAAAATAAGTCTTGATGTTCATCTTGATCTTCAAAGTGTTCTTGGTGTTCATCTTGATATTCATAGTGTTCTTGCATGCATTAGTTGTTTTGATCCAAAATTTTCATGTTTTGGGTCATATTTGTGTTTTTCTCTTTCCACATTAAATTCAAAAAATCAAAAAAATATCTTTTCCTTATTTCTCTCATAAATTTCGAAATCTTTGGGTTGACTTAGTAAATTTTTTTTAAAATTAGTTGTTTCTTGTTAGTCAAGTCAAGATTTCAATTTTAAAAATCTTATCTTTTCAAAATCTTTTTAAAAATCAAATCTTTTCTTTTTCCTTTTGTTATTTTTAAAATTTTTTTTAAAAAAAATTGATTTTCAAAATCTTTTTCTTATTTTTATTTCATGATTTTCGAAAACTTTACTAACAATTAATGTGATTGATTCAAAAATTTGAAGTTTGTTACTTTCTTGTTAAGAAAGGTTCAATCTTTAAATTTTAGAATCATATCTTTTAGTTTCTTGTTAGTCAAGTAATCAATTTTAATTTTAAAATAAAATCTTTTTAATTTCTTTTTCAAAACAAATTTCAATAATATCTTTTCAAATCATATCTTTTTCAAAATCAATTTCAAAATCTTTTCTAACTTCTTATCTTTTCAAAATTGGATTTCAAATCTTTTTCAACTAACTAATTGACTTTCTGTTTTACTATTTCTTATCTTTTTCAAAACCACCTAACTACTTTTCTCTCTATAATTTTTGAAAATTCCTCACCCTTTTTCAAAATTCTTTTAAATAACTAATTGTTTCAAATTTTAATGTTAGTTCTATTTCTTTTCGTAATTTTCGAAAATCACTAACCTTTTTTCAAAAATAATTTTCGAAATTCTCTCCCTCTCATCTCTTTCTATTTATTTTATTTGTTTACTAACAATTATCTTCATCTAAAAATTTGAACCCTCACTTCTCCTTTGTGTTCGAATTTTCCTCTTCTCCTTCTTCTATTCTTCTTTTCTTATACTCACATAAAGGAATCTCTATACTATGACATAGAGGATTCCTCTTCCTTTTCTGTTCTTTTATTTTTCATATGAGCAGGAGCAAGGACAAGGACATTCTTGTTGAAGCAGATCCTAAACCTGAAAGGACTCTGAAGAAGAAACTAAGAGAAAATAAAGCACAATAATTCAGAGAAAACCTTACAGAGAATCTCGAAAAAGAAGGAGACATGGCCGAACCCAATAATAATGCAAGGAGGATGCTTAGTGATTATACTACACCTACTTCCAATTTTTATGGAAGAAGCATCTCAATCCCTACCATTGGAGTAAACAATTTTGAGCTGAAGCCTCAACTAGTTGCTCTAATGCAATAGAACTGCATGTTTCATGGACTTTCATCAGAAGATCCCTATCAGTTTTTAACTGAATTCTTGCAGATCTGTGATACTGTTAAGACTAATGGAGTAGATCCTGAAGTCTACAGGCTCATGCTTTTCCTTTTTACTGTAAGAGACAGAGCTAGAACATCGTTGGACTCACAACCTAAAGATAGCCTGGACTCTTGGGATAAGCTGGTCACGACCTTCTTGGCCAAGTTCTTTCCTCCTCAAAAGTTGAGCAAGCTTAGAGTGGATGTTCAGACCTTCAAGCAAAAAGATGGTGAATCCCTCTACGAAGCTTGGGAAAGATACAAGCAGCTGACCAAAAAGTATCCTTCTGACATGCTTTCAAAGTGTACCATTTTGGATATATTATATGATGGTCTTTCTGAGTTCTCTAAGATGTCACTGGACCATTCTGCAGGTGGATCCATTCACCTAAAGAAAACGCCTACAGAAGCTCAAGAACTCATTAACATGGTTGCAAATAACCAATTCATGTACACATCTGAGAGAAATCCTGTGAGTAATGGGATGCCTCATAATAGGGGAGTTCTTGAAATTGATACTCTGAATGTCATATTAGCTCAAAACAAAATGTTGACTCAGCAAGTCAACATGATTTCTCAGAGTCTGAATGGATGGCAAAATGTATCCAACAGTACTAAAGAGGCACCTTCTGAGGAAGAAGCTTATGATCCTGAGAATCCTGCAATGGCATAGGTGAATTACATGGGTGAACCCTATGAAAACACCTATAATTCCTCATGGAGAAATCATCCAAATTTCTCATGGAAGGATCAACAAAAGCCCCAACAAGGCTTTAATAATGGTGGAAGAAACAGGTTTAGCAATAGCAAGCCTTTTTCATCATCTTCTCAGCAACAGACATATAATTCTGAGCAGAGCCCCTCTAGCTTAGCAAACATAGTCTCTGATCTATCTAAGGCCACTTTATGTTTCATGAGTGAAACAAGGTCCTCTATTAGAAATTTGGAGGCACAAGTGGGTCAGCTGAGTAAGAAAATCACTGAAACTCCTCCTAGTACTCTCCCAAGCAATACAGAAGAGAATCCAAAAAGAGAGTGCAAGGCCATTGATATAATCAAAATGGCCGAATCAAAAGAGGAAGGGGAGGACGTGAATCCCAATGAGGAAGACCTCATGGGACGTTCTCCAGACAGAAAGGAGTTCCCTATTGAGGACCTAAAGGAATATGAGGCTCATATAGAGACCATAGAGATTCCATTAAACTTTCTTCTGCCATTCATGAGCTCTGAGAACTATTCTTCCTCTGAAGAGGATGAAGATGTAACTGAAGAGCAAGTTGCTCAATATCTAGGAGCCATCATGAAGCTGAATGCTAAGTTGTTTAGTAATGAGACTTGGAAAGGTGAACCTCCCTTGCTCATTAGTGAACTAGATGCATGGGTTCAACAAAACTATACCTCAAAAGAAACAAGATCCTGGTAAATTCTTAATATCTTGTACCATAGGCACCATGTAACAACCCTGGTTTTCAAATACGCGAGATCTTTTCTGAAAGTACGGAGAACTCCGGAGGATCAGTAAGGGGAGAAGCTCTGATATATCATCAAGTATCTCAATTCTCATTGTCATTATGCCATCTTTAAGTTAGAATCTTTTTTTAGGCAAGTTCGATAACGCAGCCACGAAGAACATAGTTTTTGAACCGTATCGGTCAGGAGTTTTGATCCAGTTTTTCGTAAATAGTCTCAATTTGACGAACCGGAATCGATTCATGAGAGAAGAGAGATAATAGGGTAATATTATCATTATATTAGTATTAGAAGCTTCTTGGATAATATTATTAGGTTACCTGGTCAGTTTTAGTTAAAAACAGAAAATCGGTTTAACCGGGTTTACGGTTTACTGGTGCAGCTTAGCACCAGCACTCTCTGATAATAAATATGTTACTAGTGTCATTTATGATAGTAGCTCAGAAAATAATTTTTAGAGATATTTTTACAAGAGTTCCGATACATCTAGTTTTAGTAGTTATACACCTGAGATATTTTAATATTATTTTAATCCACCTCCAAGCCAACCAATCACAACTCACCCTACACCCCCAAGAAACTCCAAGGCTGGTCATTTACTCCCTTTTGGCCGAAAATAACAAGAGAGAAAAGAGAGAAACTTTCATGAATACTTAATCTTCAAAGCTTGATTTCTTCTAAACTAAAACTCAAATAAAAATTCCGATTTCACCAAAATGATCCTCTCTTCTTCCTCTACATAACCATGTAACTTATCAAGGCTGGAAATAAGGTGAGATGTCTGTTCCTTTCCTCTTTCAATTCGGTTTTCAAGGAAACATGCTTAAACATGTGTTTTCTTGATGTTCTTCCTTAGGAATCATGCTTAACTTGACTTGAGGGCCAAGAAATGTTAATTTCCAGCAAGTCTAAGGTTAGAAATCACTTCCTAACATGCTGAGTGAGATTTGGTTAGTTGAGAGTTTTTGGATTTAAAGTTGTTCTTGATGTGATTTAGGAGGAAAAAGTACTTTAAGAACACTTCAAAGAGTAATCGGATTTGGAGCAGGAAATCAAGGTAGGGTTTGACAAAATTAATCTTGATTGATTGTGTTTGAGTTGTGTGATTATGTTATGGTTTGTCTGTGCTTGAAATTGGTGATTTATATGAGTGATTCTTGTTGAAAATTTGGTGAAATTTTGATGAAATTTGATGAAATTCAAGCTTTAAAGTTCATGTTCTTGGGGCAGCTGGGAAAACGAAGCCATAGGCCTAAATTGAGGTTCAATTTGTGTTAAAATCATGTGGAAAATATGGGGTTTTAGTGGCTGCTAATTTATTATGAATTATGGTAAAAACCAGTTGCTGAAAAGATTGAAAAATGGGTTAAAACAGAGAAAGAATCTGAAGAATTTATGAAGAACATAAAGAACACTTTGAGTGTGATGAAGAACAATGAAGAACAGGCTTTAGATCCTTAAAAGGGCAACAAAGTAAAAATTTTGGTGTTTAAGGGGTTATTTAGTAATTTCTGAAAGTTTGGGTGGTTAAAGTAGAAATATTAAAAGTTACGGGTGGTAAAAAGTGAATTTTAAAGGTTAAAAGTAAAAGGTAAGTTAATTTTCTAAAATTAATAATAAAATAATAAATAATAATAAAATATTAAATAATAATATTTAATTAAAAATAATTTTTTAATAAAAATAATAAAATAATGCGAAAAAGGCAGTTTTCTTTAAAAGCTTTAGGAAGACAATTTTAAGCGTAGAATCTCATAATTACCTTCATAAAACACTTAGGGAGTGGAAAGAACATATTAGTGAGGCAAAGATAAATGAAAGATAAAAAGTTAAAGAAAAGATAAAAAACCAAAGAAAAGTCTGTAAAGTTTTAAGGACAGAAAAACAGACAGAAATTAGTGAACGAACTAGGGCAACCTAGTTAGTCCTTGAGTTGCGAATAGGGTTAGGTATTATATGAAAAGTTAAACTGTTTTAATATAGACTTAATGAACCTATACTTGGAGCAGGGTAACTATTCATATCGAAATTTACATAAGCTTTAAATACATACGTTAAGCAGAGAAATCAGAGCATAATAGAGAAACACAGAGAATAGAATAACTAGAGAAAAGTAAAGAGATAGAGAGAAAAAGAGTAAATAAAGAGATATAGAGAGCAGAGTAACCAGAGCAGAGTAAAGAGATACAGAGAATAGAGTAACCAGAGCAGAGTAAAGAGATACAGAGAAAAGGAAAATTAGAATAGAGTAACGAGATATAAAGAGAAGAGTAATATAATAAAGAAATATTTAGATATATATTAGTTGCTTGATGCAACCCAGAGCTATATTTAATATATATTAGTTGCTTAATGCAACCCAGAGTTTCTGTAGGAAAACTAAGTTACCTACAGCCATTTTCCGCTTCCCCAGAGCAGAGGAGAGTATATATATATTTTCCTGCAGTAAGCAGAGGCTGTCTCAAATGAGCGGCTATATTATATGCGCATTTATTTAGGAACAGAAAATCGTATCCGGGAAATCGGGATTACTCGTGACCGGATAAATGTCGGGATTGCAGGCAGTCAACCGACACATGAGCTCATGGCCTGTGCTAGGGCTAGACATGCATCATTCTTATCTGCGCATCATTCTCTGTTGCATTTCTTTCTGTGTGTGTTCTATTTCTTTATGTTTGTCTGCTTGTATGCTATTTGTGCGTTTTATTTTCTTGTATTCTTTTGTCTGTGTTCTGTTTTCTATTTTCTCTATTTTCTCTATTTATTTGTCTTCTGTTTACTACTTCTCTATATTCTATTATTCGTCTGCCAAACAACACAGAATTAATGAACTTAACTAATAACCCCGACCCTACTAAGAACTCCCCAGTTCTTACCCCTTCTCTCTTCCTTCCCCCTTCAGATGGAAGCATGACTACCCTTTCGTAGTTCGCTGACAACCGTTCACAAGTAGAGGATTCCGCTCTAGGTAGTCTTCTGAGTCTAGGGTGAATCTCATTCTCTGTTTATATGTATATACTGTGAGACCAGCCACTGTCTACACCCCGTTTGTACATGAACTTTAACCTAAATCCTATGTACGAGACTCCTGCTGTGTGGCTACTTGATGAGGTACCAGAGAGATCGTCCTATAGCAATGTCTGATCGTGCAGAGGAGTAGCAGATTATGTTTTACCTTTTGATGATGTTCCACCTGACCTGAGTTTTGAAGGCTTAGAACGTATTTTCCCTCACTTTAGTAGTTTAGAGGGACTAGGTGAGTATAGAGTCTAGGCTAGCCTGGGTGCCAGCTTAAGGACTTCTTGAACAGGTCAGGGCCTGGGATGTTGTATGTATATATATGTAAATAGATATTATTTAGCTATATCTAGGGGTGTTCTAACTAAAGATCTTTACTCTAATAAAGGCTGGTTCACGAAATGTTATCAACTGCTTGAGATGTATTTATGTATGGTTGTTTATAACTATTTTTTCTGCTATTACTTGCGAATTGATTATGAGTGATTCTGTTTGTTAATCCAAACATTTAAAAAAAAAGTACCTCGCAAAATAACTACGTTTTTAATAACGAATCAGGCTCATATAATACATAATAGATAATAATTAGGAAGACAAGTTGGTAACGCTCAGTTTCCGGTATGATCTAGACATACTGAAAATTGGGTCGTTACACACCATGACCTTTGAGAAGGCTCTGTATGACCTGGGGTCAGTTATAAATCTTATGTCACTCTCTGTAATGGAGAAGCTGGGGATCTTTGAGGTACAAGCTGCAAGAATCTCATTAGAGATGGTAGACAAGTCAATAAAACAAGCTTATGGATTAGTAGAGGATGTGTTAGTGAAGGCTAAAGGCCTTTACATCCCTGCTGATTTCATAATCTTAGACACTGGGAAGGATAAGAATGAATCCATCATTCTTGGAAAACCCTTCCTAGCCACAGCAGGAGCTGTGATTGATGTTGACAGCAGAGAGCTAGTCTTTCAATTGAATGGGGACTACCTTGTGTTTAAAGCTCAAGGATCTTCCTTTGCAACCATGGAAAAGAGGCACGATAAGCTTCTCTCAATACAGAGCCAAACAAAGCCCCCACAATCAAACTCTAAGTTTGGTGTTGGGAGGCCACAACCAAACTCTAAGTTTGGTGTTGGGAGATCCCAACAATGCTTTGATGATCTGTGAAGCTCTATGAGAGCTCACTGTCAAGCTATTGACATTAAAGAAGCACTTGTCGGGAGGCAACCCAATTTTTATTTATCTATATTTCTATTGTTCTTGTATGTTTTATTAGGTTTGTGATCATGTGGAGTCACAAAATAATTGCAAAAATTAAAAACAGAATAAAAAACAGCAGAAGAAAAAGCACACCCTGGAGGAAGAGCTTACTGGCGTTTAAACGCTAGTAAGGAGCATTTGGCTGGTGTTTAATGCTAGAACAGAGCATGAAGCTGGCGTTGAATGCCAGAAACAAGCAGCAGTCTGGCGTTTAAATGCCAGGATTGCACCCTAAGGAGAGCTGGCGTTAAACACCAGAAACAAGCAGTAAAGTGGCATTTAACTCCAGAAACAAGTATAGAGCTGGTGTTTAATGCCAGAAACAAGCATCAATCTGGCGTTAAACGCCAAGATTGCATACAGAGGGCGTTTTACACGCCTAAAGGGTGCAGGGATGAGAAATCCTTGACACCTCAGGATATGTGGACCCCATAGGATCACCTCAGGATCTGTGGACCCCACAGGATCCCCACCTACCTTTTCCCTCTCTCTCACACCTCTTCATAACACTCTTCCCAAAACATTATTCACCAATCACCTCAATCACTCTTCTCCATCACCTCTTCACCACTCACATCCTTCCACTCTTCCCCATAAACCCCACCTACCTTCAAATTCAAAATCTCTTTCCCACCCAAACCTACCCTAAATGACCGAACCCTAACCCCTCTCCCTCCACTATATAAACCCCTTCCTCCTTCTTCATTTTCACACAACACTACCATCTCTTCTCCCCCTTGGCTGAAACCTACACCACTCTCCCTCTCCTCCATATCTTCTTCTTCTTTATCTATTCTTTCTTCTTTTGCTCGAGGACAAGCAACATTCTAAGTTTGGTGTGGTAAAAGCATAGCTTTTTTATTCTTCCATAACCATTGATGGCACCTAAGGCCAGAGAAACCTTAAGAAAGAGGAAAGGGAAGGCAATTGCTTCCACCTCTGAGTCATGGGAGATGGAGAGATTCATCTCAAAAGCCCATCAAGACCACTTCTATGAAGTTGTGGCCAAGAAGAAGGTGATCCCTGAGGTCCCTTTCATGCTCAAGAAAAATGAGTATCCGAAGATCCGGCATGAGATCCAAAGAAGAGGTTGGGAAGTTCTTACCAACCCCATTCAACAAGTCAAAATCTTAATGGTTCAAGAGTTCTATGCCAATGCATGGATCACTAGGAACCATGATCAAAGTATGAACCCGAATCCAAAAAATTATCTTACAATGGTTCGGGGAAAATGCTTAGATTTCAGTCCAAAAAATGTAAGGTTGGCATTCAACTTGCCTATGATGCAAGAAGACGCACGCCCCTACACTATAAGGGTCAACTTTGATCAAAGGTTGGACGAAATCCTCATGGACATATGTGTGGAAGGAGCTCAATAGAAAAGAGACTCAAAAAGCAAGCCGGCTCAATTGAGAAGACTGGACCTTGAGCCTGTGGCTAGAGGATGGTTGGAGTTCATCCAACGCTCCGTCATCCCCACTAGCAACCGATCCGAAGTAACTGTGGATCGGGCCATCATGATCCATAGTATCATGATTGGAAAGGAAGTAAAAGTTCATGAAGTCATCTCTCTAGAACCCTACAAAGTAGCCGAAAAGCCATCCACCTTGGCAAGGCTAGCTTTTCCTCATCCCATTTGCCATCTATGCTACTTAGCTGGAGTTGTCATAGAAGGAGACATCCTCATTGAAGAGGACAAGCCCATCACTAAGAAGAGGATGGAGCAAACAAGAGAGCCCATTCATGGATCTCAAGAGACGCATGAGGAAGCTCATCATCAAGAAATCCATGGGATGCCTCAAGGGATGCATTTTCCTCCAAACAACTATTGGGAACAACTCAACACTTCTCTAGAAGGATTGAGTCATGACATGAACCACTTAAGGGTGGAACACCAAGAACACTCCATCATTCTTAATTAGATTAGAGAAGATCAAAGAGCTATGAAGGAGGAGCAACAAAAGCAAGGAAGAGACATAGAGGAGCTCAAGAACACCATTGGTCCTTCAAGGAGAAGGCACCACCATCACTAAGGTGGACTCATTCCTTAGCTTCCTTGTTCTTATCTCTCTGTTTTTCGGTTTTTGAACTTCATGTTTGTCTATGTTTGTGTCTTTATTACATGATCATTAGTGTCTAGTAACTATGTCTTAAGGCTATGAATAATTCCATGAATCCTTCACCTTTCTTAAATGAAAAATGTTTTTAATACAAAAGAACAAGAAGTACATGAGTTCGAATTCATCCTTGAAATTAGTTTAATTATATTGATGTGGTGACAATACTTTTTGTTTTCTGAATGAATGCTTAAACAGTGCATATTTTTTATATTGTTGTTTATGAATGTTAAAATTGCTGGCTCTTGAAAGAATGATGAAAAAGAGAAATATTATTGAGAATATGAAAAATCATAAAATTGATTCTTGAAGCAAGAAAAAGCAGCGAAGAACAAATCTTGCAAAAAAAAAGTGGCGAAAAAAATATAAAAGAAAAAGAAAAAGCAAGCAGAAAAAGCCAATAGCCCTTAAAACCAAAAGTTAAGGGTAAAAAGGATCCAAGGCTTTGAGCATCAATGGATAGAAGGGCCCAAGGAAATAAATCCAGGCCTAAGCGGCTAAATCAAGCTGTCCCTAACCATGTGCTTGTGGCATGTAGGTCCAAGTGAAAAGCTTGAGACTGAGTGATTAAAGTCGTTATCAAAAGCAAAAAGAGTGTGCTTAAGAGCTCTGGACACCTCTAACTAGGGACTTTAGCAAAGCTGAGTCACAATCTGAAAAGGTTCACCCAGTCATGTGTCTGTGGCATTTATGTATCTGGTGGTGTTCATACCTTGGGTCGAGCTGTCCGTCCCGGGATGTTCGACAGACAAAGCGACCGACCTCTTCAGGTCAAGACAACCCGACCTCTTCTCAAAGAACTCGGCCAAGTCACAGGAAAGCCTAAACAAAGGGCCCAAATAGAGGAACACGTCCCAAATCCAAGGGCAGCCCAAGCCTACAGGGAGAAAGGCGGTTCCCTTGAAGATAAGATGACCTCACCTAAAGATAAATAAGATAACCAACTTATCTTATCCAAAGAAGGTCATATCTCACCATTATAAATACACTGGAACACCCAGGTATAATTCATACTCTGATTCTACTCAATACCTGTTTAATACCCTTGCTAACTTAAGCATCGGAGTCCCTTGCAGGTACCCCCCACCCTTCGGGGATGAAGGATCAGTAGCATTCTCAGTTCCACAAGTCGGACACACCAGCTCCGGCCGCTACACACCCGCCGGATAAGTCGGCTCCGACCAGCACAGAAGATCTCATCTGAGACCGACCTATAGTTTTAGGTAACCCTGGGAACATTGGCGCCGTTGCCGGGGAACCTGGAAGTCATCCCATCACCATGGCGGACGACCATGACAACGACCACGATTCAGGTTTAGAAGATAGAACACCGCACTAGAACGCGGATGTGACGCTACAAGATACCCCGAAAACCAACAAGGACAAAGACTCACCAAATTCCGGGGCAATAGAAGCACTCCTAGATCACCTAAAACAACTTGAAAAAGAAACCAAACAACAACGAGAAATCGGAAAAGATCTTAAATTAAAAGTCCCCCCGGGCCAATCCTGAAGAAAATTCACGCAAAGAGCAAGACCCGTTCACCAGGGAAATCATGAAAACCAAAATTCCAAAAGACTTCAAACTCCCAGATATGACCCTATACGATGGTACCACGGACCCCAACCACCACCTCAGCAACTTCAGAAGCAGAATGTACCTTACCAACGCCCTAGATGCTGTTCGCTGTAAAGCCTTTCCAACAACTCTCACAAAAACAGCAATCCGATGGTTCGACAACCTACCCCCAAAGTCCATCTCAAGCTTTGATGACCTAGCTAAAAAATTCCTAGCCAGATTCTCCATTCAGAAAGATAAGGCCAAGCACGCCCCCAGCCTACTAGGGATCAAACAAGGAGATCGGGAGAGCCTCCGCAACTACATGGAAAGATTCAACAAAACGTGCATGGACATACAAAGTTTACCAACAGAAACCGCCATCATGGGACTCATCAACGGCCTGCAAGAAGGACCTTTTAGCCAATCTATATCAAAGAAGTACCCGTCCTCCTTAGATGAAGTACAGGAACGAGCAGAAAAATATATCAACATGGAAGAAAATGCTCGGTTAGGAGAGACCTCAAAATCGGGGACCTCCTACCGAGATAAAGACAAGGAATCCAAGAGAAAAGAAGATCGACAAGGGGAGAAAATAAAAAATACCACAATTACACTGGTCGAGATATACAAAGAAGTCTACCATACAGAAAAAATCTCCCCAGCACGGCCACTCAAAGGAAAAAAGGGAGGAGGAAACCGGAAGGAATATTGTGAATACCATCGAGTCCATCGACACTCCACAAACGAATGCTTCGACTTAAAAAATATCATAGAAAAATTGGTGAGAGAAGGAAAATGAGATCAATTTCTGGCCACCCGAGATGATGATCAAAGAAAGAGACGAAGGGATAAAGATACCGAGCGAACTGAACGATCACCCCGGACACCAGAGAGACATGTCCACATGATACATGGCAAATTTGCAGGAGGTGGGATCTCTAAATCATCTCGCAAAAGATATCTCAAAGAAGTATATCATGTCGAGGGAAAGGAGGAAGCACTCAACATCCCGACAATAACATTCACTAAAGAAGATGCCTCTGGCATCATCTCAGGACACGACGATCCCATGGTCATCACCATCAAATTGGCAAACGCCAATCTACACCGCACCTTAATAGACCAAGGGAGTTCCGCCGATATCTTATTCAAAACAGCCTTCGATAAGCTCGGCTTAGAAGAAAAAGAACTTAAAGCATATCCAAACAGTCTGTTCGGACTAGGAGATACCCCGATTTAACTACTGGGATACATACCACTACATACAACCTTCGGAAAAGGGAACCAATCCAGGACCCTCAGAATAGACTACATCGTGGTCGATGTAAGTTCAGTTTACAATGCTCTCATAGGTCGGACAACACTCAACCAACTTGGCGCGAAAGTCTCGACCCCACATCTATGTATGAAATTCCCTACTACGAAAGGAATAGCCACGATAAAAGCAGATCAAAAAATGGCACGTCGTTGTTATAACGAAAGCCTAAACCTCAGAGGCAGGGGAGAAGAGTTCCACACAATCAAGCTGGGCGGAGCCAACGACGAGAAGAGCTTCGTCCACAACCAGAAGGTGCGATAGAGAAGATTCAGATCGGGGATACTTCGGAAAAAACAACCAATATCGGCACAATCCTAAGAGAAGACTCAAAAGAATTACTAATACAATTCTTACGAGATAATGTTGATCTCTTCGCGTGGAAAGCCGCAGACATGCCAGGAATAGACCCTAAGCTAATGAGCCATAAGTTGGCGGTCTATCCAGGATCTCGGCCGGTACAGCAGAGACGAAGAAAACTTGGGCCAGAGCGATCCCAGGCTGTGGAAGAACAAGTACAAGCACTACTGGAAGCAGGATTCATTAGAGAAGTCAAATACCCACTATGGCTAGCCAACGTCGTCTTGGTGAAAAAAATCAAACGGGAAGTGGCGAATGTGCACCGATTACACCGATCTCAACAAAGCTTGTCCAAAAGATCCATATCCACTCCCAAGTATTGACACTCTGGTAGATGATTCCTCCGGATATAGATATCTCTCGTTTATGGACGCTTACTCGGGGTACAACCAAATCCCCATGTACCCACCAGATCAAGAAAAGTCCTCGTTCTTAACACCGAAAGCAAACTACTGCTACATTGTGATGCCTTTCGGTCTCAAAAACGCAGGAGCTACTTATCAAAGGCTAATGAATAAAGTCTTCTCGGATCACATCGGAAAGGTCATGGAAGTCTACGTAGATGACATGCTAATAAAAACACAAAGCGAAGAGACATTATTATCCGACCTGGCCCAAGTGTTCGACACCATAAGAAAGCATGACATGTGACTCAATCCTGCAAAATGCACCTTTGCAGTAAAGGCAGGCAAATTCTTAGGTTTCATGCTCACACAAAGAGGCATTGAAGCAAATCCAGACAAGTGTCAGGTCATACTCAACATGAAGAGCCCAACCTGTGTCAAAGAAGTACAGCAACTCAATGGGAGATTGGCCGCCCTATCCCGATTCCTAGCAGGAGCCGCGATAAGATCTCTCCCCTTCTATGCTACTTTAAGAAAGGGAAAACAGTTTGAATGGACAACAGAATGTGAGCAAGCCTTCCAAGACTTTAAGAAGTTCTTAGGACGGCCACCTATCCTATCTCGACCACAAGAAGGAGAACCACTCATATTATATCTCGCAGTAGGAAGCCGGGCAATAGCCTCAGCACTAGTCAGAGAAGACGGTAATGGACAACAACCCGTATACTTCATCAGCAAAGCACTACAGGGATCCGAGCTGAACTACAAGAAAATAGAAAAATTCGCCTATACTCTCATTTTAACATCTCGACGACTCAGCCCTTACTTTCAGGCTCACACCATTAAGGTTCGAACTAACCAGCCCCTAAAAGAAATATTGCAGAAAATAAATTTAGCAGGCAGAATTCTACAATGGGCATTCGAGCTGTCAGAATTCGACCTCCAATATGAAGCTCGGACGGCCATCAAATCACAGTATCTGGCCGACTTTATCGCAGAATTCACAGATGTCCTGGAAATCGTCACAAAATGGAACCTCTCTGTGGACGGTTCTTCAAATAAAACTGGAAGCGGCGCAGGCGTAATAATAGAAAGCAACCAAGGAACCCAAGTCGAGCTCTCTCTCAAGTTCGGGTTCCCGGCCTCAAACAACCAGAAGGAATATGAGGCATTGTTAGCTGGTTTGAAGCTGGCTGAAGAGGTGGGAGCTCAAAAACTCAACATTTATAGCGATTCACAAGTGGTCACATCACAAATAATAGGGAGCTACCAAGCCAAAGATCCCACCATGAAAAAGTATTTGGATAAGACCAAGGAACAACTCGGACAAATCGGGGAATATAAAATCTGCCACATCCCCCGTGAACAAAATGCCTGAGCTGACGCACTCTCGAAACTAGCCAGCACCAAACCAGGCAGCAACAATAAAAGCCTCATCCATGAAATGTTACAGAACCCGACAATATCGGAAGAAGAAGAAGTCCTAGCCATAGTAAACCAGGACCAAGGATGGATGACCCCCATAATCAACTACCTCAAAATAGGAACACTCCCCAGAGAAGAAAAGGAGGAAAAGAGGCTAAAAAGGGAGGCACAGTACTACACCATCATAAACAACATCCTGTACAAAAGAGGGATCTCAGCACCATTATTAAAATGCGTACCAACCTCCCACACAGAGGAAGTGTTAGAAGAAGTACACAGTGGCATTTGTGGCAATCATCTTGGAGCACGGGCCCTCACCAAAAAAGTACTTCGGGCAGGGTTCTATTGGCCAACATTACAGAAAGAAGCCACGGAAGTTGTAAAGACATGTCCACCATGTCAGAAACATGCCAACTTTCACATTGCCCCGCCAGAAGAGCTCATCAGCGTAACTTCGCCTTGGCCGTTTTCAAAATGGGGACTCGATCTTCTCAGCCCCTTTCCCCAGGGGTCAGTACAAGTTAAATTCCTCATAGTAGGGGTAGATTACTTTACAAAGTGGATCAAGGCAGAACCCCTAGCCAACGCTACCGCCCAAAGAAGCCGGAAATTCCTATATAGAAACATTGTCACAAGGTTCGGAGTCCTATATTCAATAACCACAGACAATGGCACTCAATTCACAGATGCAGGCTTCAGAAAACTAGTGGCCGACATAAATATAAAGCACCAGTACACCTCCGTCGAACATCCACAGGCCAATGGACAGGCCGAAGCTGCCAACAAAGTCATATTGGCCGGGTTAAAACAGAGATTACAAGATGCAAAGGGAGCCTGGGCAGAAGAGCTTCCACAGGTCCTATGGGCATATCGAACAACGCCACATTCCACCACAAAGGAATCCCCCTTCCGGTTAGCATACGGAATAGAGGCAATGATTCCAGTAGAGATTGAGGAAAGATCGCCTAGAGTAGTTCATTACAATGAGGGAGCAAACTCCCAACTTCAGAGGGAAGAGCTCGACCTACTACCTGAAATCCAAGAAAGAGCTCGGATCAGGGAGGAAGCTCTAAAGCGTCGAATGGCTTCCAGATTTAATCAAAAGGTAGTACCGAGAAGTTTTACAGAGAACGATCTTATCCTAATCCGAAATGATATTGGAACAACTCGACCAGGAGAAGGAAAGCTGGCAGCAAACTGGAAAGGACCCTACCGAGTTATAGAAGTACTTGGGAAGGGCTACTCAGATTGTCCGAACTCGATGGACGAGAGCTTCCCAAATCATCGCACGCCTGCAACCTAAGAAGGTACTACAGTTAGAAAAGGTAAATGATCTCATTATTGGATGCACTCTTTTTCCTGAAAAGGTTTTTTAACGAGGCACCAGGTTGAGACCTAGACACTATTCGACTTAAAAGGGATGAAAAAATTCCCACATATATATATTTCGCACTTTTCTTTGAATAAAATTTATTTAGATGTTCTACAAGATTTCAAGACGCATTAATCTGAAGTATTCATCGTTCGATTATAAAGCAATAGATCGGCAAAAAGTTAAAAACAATTTCACTGCAAGATCACGATAAAGATAACCGTCTGATAAAGGTAAAAACGCGATTCACCCAAAAGATGATCTAAAGATGCCAACCGCTTTCTATAAATTGGCAAAGATGAACACAGAATAATGTAAGAAGTTATCGAAAGCAATCCAAAAAAGAACCTGACGAGGTCTTACGGATAGCTAAAATAATAACTTAAAGACTGGCCGACGTTCAGAAGTTGGACCAAGTCAACCCAAGTTATAAGTAAACCCTGGAAAGAGGTCTGGCCAATCCTATTAAAGAGAATTACTTTAACTTAAGAAGAGATCGACCTAACGAAGTCGGTTTCCTACAAAACGAAGTTATAAAAGTAATCCCTGAAAGAGACTTGACAAAGGTCCGAGAAAGAGGATTACAATAATAACTTAAGAAGAAATCGACCTAACGAAGTCGGTTTCCTACAAAACGAAGTTATAAAAGTATTCCCTGAAAGAGACCTGACAAAGGTCCAAGAAAGAGGATTACAAAAATAACTTAAGAAGAGATCGACCTAACAAAGTCGGTTTCCTACAAAACGAAGTTATAAAAGTATTCCCTGAAAGAGACCTGACAAAGGTCCAAGAAAGAGGATTACAAAAATAACTTAAGAAGAGATCGACCTAACGAAGTCGGTTTCCTACAAAACGAAAGTTATAAAAGTAATCCCTGAAAGAGACCTGACAAAGGTCAAAAAAAGAGGATTACAAAAAATAACTTAGAAAGAGATCGACCTAACGAAGTCAATCTCCTACATAGGGGGAGGATCAGCATCATCATCAACCTCGTCATCAGGGACAATCTTGCCATCCCTGACAACGTTGTCCAGGCTGAAAAGGGTGAGATCGGCCTCGGGAGCAATGACCCAAACTTGCTCTTTCAAGTTCTCGTAAGCAGCAGTCACGCTGCCAACAAGATGACCTTGGAGCTCAGAATAATCTTCCCGGGCATTGTCCAACTCCCCCCTCAGACGCATCACCTCCCGATAAGTCGTAACGTAACTCTCCTTATGCATCAGGGCTGTGTCCTCGGCCAACCTCAAAGAAGTTGCCAGTGAAAGGGAACTAGCCTTCTCATTCTCTAGATCCTTCTCCAATTTGGTCACCTTTAATTCAAGTTCCTCCTTCAGCCCCTTCATCCGGTCAAACTCCTGCTTTGCCTCCTCCATAAATCCTTTGGTAGCATGGAGAGGAAGATTTTGAGCAGTCCGGTATATAGCAGCCGCCATACACGCCATCTGTACGTGATTTCGGGCCATAAATTCCAAATGATGGAGGATGGACACATCGTCCATGGAGAGGGTACCATAGGGACCGATTTGCTGATCCACAAATTCAATGTCATTAAAGTCGGGAGCATTGAGGTCGAAAGGCTCAGCTATTTTTTGTTTTTATTGGGAGGAGCAATAGAAGGAGCAGCAAAAGTAGGGTGAGGATCCACCAGACGAACTCGGGGAGTAAGGATCACCTTCTTCACCCCAGGGGAACTCAGCACAGACGGCTGGTGCACGAAATTGTGATCAATACTTTTCACAAATCAAATAATCCCCGGTAATGAATCCAAAAACTTGGTGTTCAATACCATGGCATAAACACAACTTCGCACAACTAACCAGCAAGTGTACTGGGTCGTCCAAGTAATAAACCTTACGCGAGTAAGGGTCGATCCCACAGAGATTGTTGGTATGAAGCAAGCTATTGTCACCTTGTAAATCTTAGTCAGGCAGACTCAAATGGATATGAATGATGATATACGAATAAAACATAAAGATAAAGATAGAGATACTTATGTAATTCATTGGTAGGAATTTCAGATAAGCGTATGAAGATGCTTGTCCCATCCGTCTCTCTGCTTTCCTACTGTCTTCATCCATTCCTTCTTACTCCTTTCCATGGCAAGCTTATGCAAGGGTTTCACCGTTGTCAGTGGCTACCTCTCATCCTCTCAGTGGAAATGTTCAACGCACCCTGTCACAGCGCGGCTATCCATCTGTCGGTTCTCAATCAGGCCGGAATAGAATCCAGTGATTCTTTTGCGTCTGTCACTAACGCCCCGCCCTCAGGAGTTTGAAGCACGTCACAGTCATTCAATCATTGAATCCTACTCAGAATACCACAAACAAGGTTAGACCTTCCGGATTCTCCTGAATGCCGCCATCAGTTCTAGCCTATACCACGAAGATTCCGGTTAAAGAATCCAAGAGATATTCACCCAGTCGAAGGTAGAACGGAGGTGGTTGTCAGTCACACGTTCATAGGTGAGAATGATGATGAGTGTCACGGATCATCACATTCATCAAGTTGAAGAACAAGTGATATCTTAGAACAAGAACAAGCGGAATTGAATAGAAGAACAATAGTAATTGCATTAATACTCGAGGTACAGCAGAGCTCCACACCTTAATCTATGGTGTGTAGAAACTCCACCGTTGAAAATACATAAGAACAAAGTCTAGGCATGGCCGAATGGCCAGCCTCCCAAAGAGGGGTCAATCATAAAAACATGATCAAAAGCTCTAAATACAATAGTAAAAGGTCCTATATATAGAGAACTAGTAGCCTAGGGTGTACAGAGATGAGTAAATGACATAAAAATCCACTTCCAGGCCCACTTGGTGTGTGCTTGGGCTGAGGATTGAAGCATTTTCATGTAGAGACTCTTCTTGGAGTTAAACGCCAGCTTTTGTGCCAGTTTGGGCGTTTAACTCCCACTTTGGTGCCAGTTCCGGCGTTTAACGCTGGGAATTCTGATGGTGACTTTGAACGCCGGTTTCGGCCATCAAATCTTGGGCAAAGTATGAACTATCATATATTGATGGAAAGCCCAGAATGTCTACTTTCCAACGCCGTTAAGAGTGCGCCAATTGGGCTTCTGTAGCTCCAGAAAATCCGCTTCGAGTGCAGGGAGGTCAGAATCCAACAGCATCTGCAGTCCTTTTTAGTCTCTGAATCAGATTTTTGCTCAGGTCCCTCAATTTCAGCCAGAAAATACCTGAAATCACAGAAAAACACACAAAGTCATAGTAAAGTCCAGAAAAGTGAATTTTAACTAAAAACTAATAAAAATATACTAAAAACTAACTGGATTATACTAAAAACATACTAAAAACAATGCCAAAAAGCGTACAAATTATCCGCTCATCACAACACCAAGCCCAAAGCACTCTGTCTTCCAGTATTACCACCGGATACATACATGCCACAGACACATAATTGGGTGAACCATTTCAGATTGTGACTCAGCTTTGCTAGAGTCTCCAACTAGAGGTGTCCAGGGTTCTTAAGCACACTCTTTTTGCCTTGGATCACAACTTTATTTCTTTTTTTTTTCTTTCTTTTTCTTTTTTTCTTTTTTTTTCGAAAATTGTTTTTTGTATTCGCTGCTTTTTTCTTGCTTCAAGAATCATTTTTATGATTTTTCAGATCCTCAGTAACATGTCTCCTTTTTCATCATTCTTTTAAGAGCCAATATTCATGAACCACAAATTCAAGATACATATGCACTGTTTAAGCATACATTCAGAAAACAAAAGTATTGCCACCACATCAAAATAATTAAACTGTTATAAAATTCATAATTCATGCAATTCTACTCTTTTTCAATTAAGAACATTTTTTATTTAAGAGAGGTGATGGATTCATAGGACATTCATAACTTTAAGGCATAGACACTAAGACACTAATGATCACAAGACACAAACATAAACAAACATAAGCATGATTTTTCGAAAAACAGAAAATAAAGAACAAGGAAATTAAAGAACGGGTCCACCTTAGTGATGGCGGCTTGTTCTTCCCCTTGAAGATCCTATGGAGTGCTTGAGCTCCTCAATGTCTCTTCCTTGTCTTTGTTGCTCCTCTCTTATGATTCTTTGATCTTCTCTAATTTCATGGAGGAGGATGGAGTGCTCTTGATGTTCAACCCTTAATTGATCCACATTGTAACTCAAATCTTCTAGGGAAGTGTTGAGTTGTTCCCAATAGTTGTTGGGAGGAAAGTGCATCCCTTAAGGCATCCCAGGGATTTCTTGATGATGAGCTTCCTCATGTATCTCTTGAGATCCGTGGAGGGTCTCTCTTTCTTGCTCCATCCTCTTCTTGGAGATGGGCTTATCCTCTTCAATGAGGATGTCTCCTTCTATGATAACTCCAGCTGAGTAACATAGATGGCAAATAAGATGAGGAAAAGCTAGCCTTGCCAAAGTAGAGGACTTATCGGCTATTTTGTAGAATTCATGGGAGATGACTTCATGAACTTCTACTTCCTCTCCAATCATGATGCTGTGAATCATGATGGCCCGATCCACAGTAACTTCAGATCGGTTGCTAGTGGGGACGATGGAGCGTTGAATGAACTCCAACCATCCTCTAGCCACAGGCTTGAGATCCAGTCTTCTTAGTTGAACCGGCTTGCCTTTGGAGGCTCTTT
>NC_029781.3:54456086-54457115 GCF_000817695.3 Arachis duranensis
GTAAGCCAATTCTTTGGGTCCGGGTTCACGCTTTGGTCATGGTTCTTGGTGATCCATGCATTGGCATAGAACTCTTGAACCATCAAGATTCCGATTTGTTGAATGGGGTTGGTAAGAACTTCCCAACCTCTTCTTCTGATCTCATGTCGGATCTCCGGATATTCACTCTTTTTGAGTGAAAAAGGGACCTCGGGGATCACCTTCTTCAAGGCCACAACTTCATAGAAGTGGTCTTGATGCACCCTTGAGATGAATCTTTCCATCTCCCATGACTCAGAGGTGGAAGCTTTTGCCTTTCCTTTCCTCTTTCTAGAGATTTCTCCGGCCTTGGATGCCATAAATGGTTATGGAAAAATAAAAAGCAATGCTTTTACCACACCAAACTTAAAAGGTTTGCTCGTCCTCGAGCAAAAGAAGAAAGAAGAGAGTAGAAGAAGAAGAAATGAGGAAGAAGGGAATGGCTTTTTGTTCGGCCAAAAAGGGGGGGGAAGTGGTGGTTTGGTTGTGTGAAAATGAAGGAGTGAAGATGGGTTTATATAGGAGTGGGGGGGGCTCATGGTTCGGTCATGTGAGGGTGGGTTTGGGTGGGAAAGTGGTTTGAATTTGAATGTGAGGTAGGTGGGGTTTTATGAAAGATGGATGTGAGTGGTGAAGAAAAAGAAGGGATTTGATAGGTGAGGGGTTTTTGGGGAAGAGGTGTTGAGGTGATGAAGGGTTTTTGGGGAAGAGGTGTTGAGGTGATTGGTGAATGGGTGAAGAAGAGAGAGAGTGGTGGGGTAGGTGGGGATCCTGTGGGGTCCACAGATCCTGAGGTGTCAAGGAAAAGTCATCCCTGCACCAAGTGGCAAGCAAAAATGCGTTTTGAGCCAATTCTGGCGTTAAACAACGGGCTGGTGCCCATTTCTGGCGTTTAACGCCGAATGCTTGCCCTTTTCTGGCGTTTAACGCCAGTCTGGTGCCCCTTTCTGGCGTTAAACGCCCAAAATGGTGCCAGACTGGGCGTTAAACGCCCAACAGCTAGCCTCACTG
>NC_029781.3:54457257-54457990 GCF_000817695.3 Arachis duranensis
TTTTGTGACTTCTCATGATCATCAACCTACAGAAAACATAAAATAACAAAGGAAAATATATAAAATATAACATTGGGTTGCCTCCTAACAAGCGCTTCTTTAATGTCAGTAGCTTGACAGAGGGCTCTCATAGAGCCTCAGAAATATTCAGAGCAATGTTGGAACCTTCCAACACCAAACTTAGAGTTTGAATGTGGGGGTTCAACACCAAACTTAGAAGTTGCTTGTGGCCTCCCAACACCAAACTTAGAGTTTGACTGTGGGTGCTCTGTGTGGCTCTGTTTTGAGAGAAGCTCTTCATGCTTCCTCTCCATGGTGACAGAGGGATATCCTTGAGCCTTAAACACCAAGGATTCTTCATTCACTTGAATGATCAATTCTCCTCTATCAACATCAATCACAGCCTTTGCTGTGGATAGGAAGGGTCTGCCAAGGATGATGGATTCATCCATGCACTTCCCAGTCTCTAGGAATATGAAATCAGCAGGGATGTAATGGTCTTCAACCTTTACCAGAACATCCTCCACAAGTCCATAAGCTTGTTTTCTTGAGTTGTCTACCATCTCTAGTGAGATTCTTGCAGCTTGCACCTCAAAGATCCCTAGCTTCTCCATTACAGAGAGAGGCATGAGGTTTACACTTGACCCTAGGTCACACAAGGCCCTCTTGAAGGTCATGGTGCCTATGGTACAAGGTAATGAAAACTTCCCAGGATCTTGTCTCTTTTGAGGTA
>NC_029781.3:54458936-54459341 GCF_000817695.3 Arachis duranensis
AATTAGTTCTTGAGCTTCTGCAGGCGTCTTCTTCAGATGAAGAGATCCTCCAGCAGAGCTATCCAAAGATATCTTGGATAGTTCAGAGAGACCATCATAGAACATTCCAATGATGCTCCATTCAGAAAGCATATCAGTGGGACACTTTCTGATTAATTGTTTGTATCTTTCCTAAGCTTCATAGAGGGACTCTCCTTCCTTCTGTCTGAAGGTTTGGACTTCCACTCTAAGCTTACTCAATTTTTGAGGTGGAAAGAACTTTGCCAAGAAGCCATTGACTAGCTTTTCCCAAGAGTTCAGGCTTTCTTTAGGTTGTGAGTCCAACCATATTCTAGCTCTGTCTCTTATAGCAAAAGGGAATAGCATAAGTCTGTAGACCTCAGGGTCAACCCCATTAGTCTTGAC
>NC_029781.3:54460384-54460712 GCF_000817695.3 Arachis duranensis
TAATCAAAATGCAACTAAAATCAAATAACAATGCATGCAAGACACCAAACTTAGCAGTTTGTATACTACTGACACTAACAAAATGCATATGAGACATATAAACACTCAAGTCAAGAGGAATTAAAGATCAGAGTAATGAAATCATCAAGAACATCTTGAAGATCACTACGACACATGAATGTATGCAAGAAAAACATAAACATGCAATTGACGCCAAACTTAAAATGAGACTCTAGACTTAAACAATAAATTTTTGGATTTTATGATTTTCTAAATTTTTTTTGTGCTTTTTCGAAAATTAAGTGGAAAAAGAAAATGAAGGTATCAA
>NC_029781.3:54460968-54461256 GCF_000817695.3 Arachis duranensis
GGAAATTAGACATGGCTTCACAGCCAGCCAGATTTCAACAGATCATCATGAAACTCTAGAATTCATTCTTAAGAACTCTGAAGAAAAAATACCTAATCTAAGCAACAAGATGAACCGTCAGTTGTCCATACTCGAAAAATCCCCGGCAACGGCGCCAAAAACATGGTGCACGAAATAATCCCCGGTAATGAATCCAAAAACTTGGTTTTCAATACCATGGCATAAACACAACTTTGCACAACTAACCAGCAAGTGTACTGGGTCATCCAAGTAATAAACCTTACGCGA
>NC_029781.3:54461611-54462040 GCF_000817695.3 Arachis duranensis
TTATCCATCTGTCAGTTCTCAATCAGGCCGGAATAGAATCCAGTGATTCTTTTGCGTCTGTCAGTAACGCCCCGCCTTCAGGAGTTTGAAGCACGTCACAGTCATTCAATCATTGAATCCTACTCAGAATACCCCAGACAAGGTTAGACCTTCCGGATTCTCTTGAATGCCGCCATCCGTTCTAGCCTATACCACGAAGACTCTGATCTCACAGAATGGCTGGCTCGGTTGTCAGGCGAGCACTCGGTTGTCAGGCGATCAACCATGCATCGTGTATCAGGAATCCAAGAGATATTCACCCAATCTAAGGTAGAACGGAGGTGGTTGTCAGGCACACGTTCATAGGTGAGAATGATGATAAGTGTCACAGATCATCACATTCATCAAGTTGAAGAACAAGTGATATCTTAGAACAAGAACAAGCGGAAT
>NC_029781.3:54462176-54469543 GCF_000817695.3 Arachis duranensis
TTTCGTGTAGAGACCTTTTCTGGAGTTAAACGCCAGCTTTCATGCCAGTTTGGGCGTTTAACTCCAAGTTTTATGCCAGTTTCGGCGTTTAACGCTGGAATTTCTGAGGGTGACTTTGAGCGCCAGTTTGGGCCACCAAATCTTGGGCAAAGTATGGACTATCATATATTGCTGGAAAGCCCAGGATGTCTACTTTCCAACGCCGTTGAGAGCGCGCCAATTGGGCTTCTGTAGCTCCAGAAAATCCGCTTCGAGTGCAGGGAGGTCAGAATCCAACAGCATAGTAAAGTGGGAAAATACCTGAAAATACCTCATATAATCAGATTTTTGCTCAGGTCCCTCAATTTCAGCCAGAAAATACCTGAAATCACAGAAAAACACACAAACTCATAGTAAAGTCCAGAAAAGTGAATTTTAACTAAAAATTAATAAAAATATACTAAAAACTAACTAGATCATACTAAAAACATACTAAAAACAATGCCAAAAAGCGTACAAATTATCCGCTCATCAACGGCTTCACGTGCACTTGGGAGGATCCTTCCCCAGCCGCCTTGACCGAGATGTTTTTGGCAGCAGTCGCCCTTTGCGCTCTTTTAAAAGCTCTCATGGATTCATTATTCTTCATCGCCTCTGCAAATAAAATAGAAATTAAGCTACAAGTCGGAAAAGACAGTTACGAGTAGTATAGAACAGATAAAAAAGGAAACACAAAATACCCAGCTCAGTTTGAAGAAGAGAGGGATTGGTTAGAAATTTCTTTGTGTCGAGATGGGGAGGTTGACCCCAATGTTCTTCCAAGATAGTCACAAAGGCTCGCTCAGTCTCATCCAACATTTTCCACGTATATCGGGACACCCTCACATCTTTTTACCATTTCAAGGGAAAAGCAGGCTCGTCATTTTCATCCAGAAAGAAGGGCCGAGCTCCTTCAAAAGCTCGGACCTTGAAAAAGTAGTTTTTAAAATCACGGAATGACTCGTCAAACATGGAAAAAACCTTCTTTCCTTGGGTAGAGCGGAAGGAGACCCAAGCTGCCTTCTTTTTTACCACTCCGGTTTAGTCAAGACAAACAGATAGAAAAAGAGAGATTGGGAAGCAGGGATACCAAAACCATTGCACAACAATTGAAAAATATTTATGAAACCCTAGGAATTAGGGTGAAGTTGAGAGGGAGCGACATGAGAGGGAGCGACATTACAGGACCATAACATGTCGATCTCAAATTTAGTAAAGGGAAGGGTGATACCCAGCTGACCAAAGAAAAAGTCATAAACATAGAAGAAAGGGCGATTGTCAACAACCCGAGTAGAGAAGCAGACTCTCTCGTCAGAAGAGGGAGGGACAAGTTCATAGTTTGTCTCATCACCAAGATTGCTACAGACACTATGGAACTGCCTAAGCTGCACACAAAACTCAGAATCAACCAGAGAGACACACATAAGAACCATCGAGTCCACCCAATTGGCCATGCCCTCAGGGACCTGGGAAGGCATCTCTACAACGTTGTTTTGGGAAGACATGAGGCCAACTAAAATCCTACAAAAAGAAAAGAAGAGCGGATTACTTTAAAAAACATCTCGGATGAGGGGCAAAACAACTCGACGAACGGACAAACAGAGAAGGAAAACCCCAAGACTCAAGCCAAAAGTCCTGGGGCATCCCTTGGAGGCAGTAACAAAGCAAGGTTTTTTAGGAAATCTCTACAGCTCACGTCCTGACACTCATCAAAAAGAAAATAAAGTCTCAAAGGATACAAAGAAAGTAAAAAAGACGCCACTCTTCTACAGTTCATTGTCAAAAACACCAAAAATGCCAAGCAGAAAAATAGCAAAGATGCAAACTTTCCTAGAATCAAGCAAAAAACATCAGCGAAGGCACAAGCAGAAACGACGACAACATAAAGAAAAAGATCCAAGCAACAAGAAAAAGGATTCGCACCATAAACAAAGAAATTCTAAAGCATGCAACAATCGGGCATGATAAAAGCAGAAAGACCCAAACTTCCTCTAAACGAAATGCAAACTTCCCACATATAAGGAAACAGAAGAAAGAAAAAACAAACCTGGAAAAAGGTAGAAGAAAACCTCGAAAGCCAAAAGAACAGAAGCCACAAAGCCACCCCTCGAAAGCGGAAAATTACGGAGGAAAAAACCTAGAAGTCACCCCTCTTCCACAGAAAGCAGCAACAGAACAGATGGAAGAAACTACGAAAGAAATAGAAAATGAGAGAGTAAAGGGAGAAGTTACGAAGAAGGAGTGAAAAAGAGAAACCGTTTTTTGATTGAGAAATTCAAAATAAAAGACCAAGAGAAAATGGGGCAATTAATGTCAATTAAATGCAGATATTAAAACCCTCTCGCGTCCCCAAAAAAGCGCTGATATAAAGACGCGCGCTTTTAGAGGAAAACGTTCTACATTCAAAAGCTGCTACAAAGGAATTGACAAAATGCTTGAGTTCGGCTTCACCAAAGAAGGACCGAAGTCAAAGACTCGACCTCAAAGAAGTTCGAGCTCAAGCAGGGGCACTGTTCATACCCTGGGTCGAGCTGTCCGACTCAGGATGTTCGACAGACAAAGCGACCGACCTCTTCAGGTTAAGACAACCCGACCTCTTCTCAAAGAGCTCGGCCAAGTCACAAGAAAGCCCAAACAAAGGGCTCAAATAGAGGAAGACGTCCCAAATCCTAGGGCAGCCCAAGCCTACAGGAAGAAGGGCGGTTCCCTTGAAGATAAGATGACATCACCTAAAGATAAGATAAGATAACTAACTTATCTTATCCACAGAAGGTCACATCTCACCATTATAAATACACTGGAGCACCCAGGTATAATTCATACTCTGATTCTACTCAATACTTGTTTAATACCCTTGCTAACTTAAGCATCGGAGTCCCTTGCAGGTACCCCCCACCCTCCGGGGATGAAGGATCAGTAGCATTCTCAGTTCCACAAGTCGGACACACTAGCTTCGGCCGCTACACACCCGCCGGATATGTCGGCTCCGACCAGCACAGAATATCTCATCTGAGACCGACCTACAGTTTCAGGTAACCCCCGGAACAGGTGGTAATACTAGAAAACAAAGTTCTTAAGGCCACGACCAAGACTCATAAAAGTAGCTGTGTTCAAGAATCAACATACTTAACTAGGAGAATCAATAACACTATCTGAACTTTGAGTTCCTATGGATGCCAATCATTCTAAACTTCAAAGGATAAAGTGAGATGCCAAAACTATTCAGAAGCAAAAAGCTACAAGTCCCGCTCATCTAATTAGAACTAATATTAATTGATACTTTGAGATTTATGGTATATTCTCTTCTTTTTATCATATTTGATTTTCAGTTGCTTGGGGACAAGCAACAATTTAAGTTTGGTGTTGTGATGAGCGGATAATTTATACGCTTTTTGGCATTGTTTTTAGGTAGTTTTTAGTAGGATCTAGCTACTTTTAGGGATGTTTTTATTAGTTTTTATGCAAAATTCACATTTCTGGACTTTACTATGAGTTTGTGTGTTTTTTTGTGATTTCAGGTATTTTCTGGCTAAAATTGAGGGACCTGAGCAAAAATCTGATAGGAGGCTGACAAAGGACTGCTCATGCTGTTGGATTCTGACCTCCCTGCACTCGAGATGGGTTTTCTAGAGCTACAGAACTCAAAATGGTGCGCTTTTAATTGCGTTGGAAAGTACACATCCAGAGCTTTCCAGCAATATATAATAGTCCATACTTTATTTGATCTTAGACTACGCAAACTGGCGTTCAACGCCAGCTCCATGCTGCATTCTGGAGTAAAACGCCAGAAACACGTCACAAACCAGAGTTAAATGCCAAAAACATGTTACAACTCAGCGTTTAACCCTAAGAGAAGCCTCTGCACGTGTAAAGCTCAAGCTCAGCCCAAGCACACACCAAAGTGGGCACCAAAAGTGGATTTCTGCACTTAGACTTATTTCTGTAAACCCTAGCAGCTAGTTTAGTATAAATAGAACTTTTTACTATTGTACTAGGAGACTGGTCTTTGTCCAAGTCTTATCTTTGGATTGTCTTTTGATCCTTTGATCACGTTTTGGGGGCTGGCCTCACGGCCATGTCTAGACCTTTATAACATATGTATTTTCAACGGTGGAGTTTCTACACACCATAGAATAAGGTGTGGAGCTCTGCTGTACCTCGAGTATTAATGCAATTACTATTGTTCTTCTATTCAATTCAACCTTATTCTTGTTCTAAGATATCACTTGTACTTCAACCTGATGGATGTGATGATCCATGACACTCATCATCATCTGTCCTTATGAACGCGTGCCTGACAACCACTTCCGTTCTACAAGCGAGAGCTAGAGTGTGTATCTCTTGGATTCCTGGTCCACGATGCATGGTTGCCTCGTCTGACAACCGAGCCTCCCATTCTGTGAGATCAGAATTTTCGTGGTATAAGATATAATTATTGGCGGCCATTCCTAAGATCCGGAAAGTCTAAACCTTGTTTGTGGTATTCCGAGTAGGATCTAAGATGGGATGACTGTGACGAGCTTCAAACTCGCTAGTGTTGGGCGTAGTGACAGACACAAAAGAATCACTGGATTCTATTCCGACATGATCGAGAACCGACAGATGATTAGCCATGCTGTGACAGAGCACTTGGACCATTTTCACTAAGAAGACGGGAGGTAGCCATTGACAACGGTGAAACCCAACATACAGCTTGCCATAGAAAGGAGTAAGAATGATTGGATGAAAGCAGTAGAAAAGCAGAGATTCAGAAGGAACAAAGCATCTCCATACACTTATCTGAAATTCCCACCAATGATTTACATAAGTATCTCTATCTCTATTTTATGCTTTCTTTATCTTTATATTCAAAAACTATTATAACCATTTGAATCCTCCTAACTGAGATTTACAAGATGACCATAGCTTGCTTCATACCAACAAAATCTGTGGGATCAACCCTTACTCACGTAAGGTATTACTTGGATGACCCAGTGCACTTGCTGGTTAGTTGTGCGAAATTGTGACAAAGTGTGATTTACGTTTGAGAGCTCCAAGTCTTTGGCGCCATTGTTGATGATCACAATTTCGTGCACCAGGCCTCCATATTTTCAATCCTTTCTCTATTCATTTCCCTTAAAAGCTCATCCCTTAAGGACTCAAGGAGATGGCCAATTGAGATACATGTTTGGGACATTTGTTCTAGTGAAATTTTGATAAAGGAAATTTGATGAGCTTGTAAAGGTGCATAGGTTGTGGTGAAATTGTTTTGAAGGACTTGATATGAATTTTGAAAGGAGTTTTGTGTGTAGTGAAATGAATTTTGTGGTTGATGAATTGAATTGTATGCATTTTGAAAAGAATTTTATGTTGAGGCAAACTCAAGTGGTGAAGAATTTTGATATGAAAATTTTGGAGGTGAGGTTGGACAATTTTGCTTAAATGCATCTAGGGATGATGGCTCTTGATGTATGGGATAGAAAACATTGAATTCTCTTTGGTTTTAACCTTCCCAATCACAATTTGGATAATTGTCCCATTCATAGGAGTATGAATCATTTTGTGTTCTTGGGAAGTATCCCATTTGGTTTGATTGCTCAAACCCCATCATTCCTTGATCTTGATATCCCCAACCATAATTAGTATAGTAACTTGAATCATTTTGTGGTGGTGGAAAATATCCCATGTAATATGATTGATCAACATGTGAGGTAAATGCCATTTTAATTGAAAAATGTTGTATCAAACACAACCACCAAGAAAAATTGAAATTCCTTGTGTCACAACTAAAGAATTCTTAGTGAGGCAATAACACAAACACTTAACTTGCAATAAGAAAAGAGAAATAAAAAAATAAGTAAATGACAAAAATGAAAAAAAAAATGTTAGACGGCAACAGCGCCAAAAACTTGATCACAAAAACATTAATTCCTTCTTCGTTAATTAACTACCGGCAAGTACACTCGGTCATAACAAGTAATAAAACTCACAAGAGTGAGGTCGATCCCACGAGGATTAACGGATTAAGCAAGCAATAATTGATTAATTATTCTAGTTAGACGGTCATAATTGTGATAATAAGCAACAAGAAATGTAAATGACTTGAATTTAAATGAAAGCAATAAAGAACAAGTAAATGACAAGAAATTAAAGTACAAGAATGTAAATTCCAAGGAATTGAAAGTACAAGAAAGTAAAGTGCAAGAAAGTAAATGACTATTAAGTAAAACCAAGTTAAGCATTTCTACAAACACTTGGAAGGCATAAATGTGAAAAAGTAAATAAAGCCATAAATGTACATAAGTAAATGACAAGAATTAAATACAAAAAGTAAATAACAAGAATTAAGAATGAAATTAACATTGGGATCAAGAGATATTGCATTCCTAGGATAAATAATTTTCATCCCCTCTTCAATCATTCAACTCATTGACCTCTTGGCAATCATGAGTGATTGAGTCCCAATTCCTTGGTAACTCAATCTCCCCAATCTTGATCAATAGCTAATTCCTTGGTCTGATTGCTCATTAGAAGAGATGAAGAATGGTCCCTAATTATACCACACACTTTTCTAGACCTAAATAATGGATAGATTAAATGTCACAATATCCCATCTATACCCAAATCTACTCAAGTGTGAGAAGGAATTTCAAACATGATTTTATGATTCCTCTTTCAAGGTTCACATAAAACCCAAGTATATTCAACCTCTTTTCCAAGATAATTGAATGGTAACATGAAGAACAAAATTCCTTCTAGTAAATTAAAGAGAGATGAAGAGAAGAAGAAGAATACAAATAATTTAATCCATCAAATAGAAAAATATTTACAAAAGTGTGTATGTAAGAAATGGAAGAAGAAAAGAGAATGAGAGGGAAAGGGGAGTGGAGTCACCTCCACCCCACCATGGTGTGTGTAGAATGATGAATCTAAGGTCCTATTTATAATCTACCTAAATTACAAATTCAAATGAAATTACAATCAAATGCAAATTTCCTAATTACTTCTAGATGATTCTTGTGACCTTGATTGATTCTTAATTGTGGCTTGACTTGGGCTTGTGAACTTATAATTCTCTTCATATAAGCTTAAAACATTGAAGAATAAATGAAGGAATTGGAGTATTAGAAAGTGGCCCAATGTGGAGTGTCATTGAAGTTGTATTTTGGGCTTTTGAAGGTTTAGAAAACCTTATACGTTGAAATATTGGTTTGCTGTATCCCCAAGATGAATGCACACTATAGTCTTTTATATATCATTGGAAAGCCCTGGATCTCTGCTTTCTAACGCCGCTAGAAGTATGTCAATTAGACCTCTCTAGCCCAAGTTATGCTCTTTTGAAGGTGAAGAGGTCAGTCTAGCATGTTTGC
>NC_029781.3:54469643-54470126 GCF_000817695.3 Arachis duranensis
CACCTTATAGAGTTCTTGAGCTATAACCTCATGAACTTCTATTTCTTCTCCAATCATGATGCTATGAATCATGATAGCCCGATCTATGGTAACTTCGGACCGGTTGCTAGTGGGAATGATTGAGCGTTGAATAAACTCCAACCATCCTCTAGCCACGGGCTTGAGGTCATGCCTTCTCAATTGAACCGGCTTCCCTCTTGAATCTCTCTTCCATTGGGCGCCCTCTTCACATGTGACTGTGAGGACTTGGTCCAACCTTTGATCAAAGTTGACCCTTCTAGTGTAAGGGTGTTCATCTCCTTGCATCATGGGCAAATTGAATGCCAACCTTACACTTTCCGGACTAAAATCCAAGTATTTCCCCCGAACCATAGTAAGCCAATTCTTTGGGTCCGGGTTCACACTTTGATCATAGTTCTTGGTGATCCATGCATTGGCATAGAACTCTTGAACCATCAAGATTTCGACTTGTTGAATGGGGTT
>NC_029781.3:54475419-54476070 GCF_000817695.3 Arachis duranensis
TCAAACAAGAAATTTTTGGATTTTATGATTTTTCTGAATTTTTTTGGATTTTTTTTCGAAAATTAAGTGAAAAAAGGTATCAAAATTTTTAATGAGAATTCCAGGAATCAGTGCAATGCTAGTCTAAGACTCCGGTCCAGGAATTAGACATGGCTTCACAGCCAGCCAAGCTTTCAAAGAAAGCTTCGGTCCAAAACACTAGACATGGCCAATGGCCAGCCAAGCCTTAGCAGATCACTGCTCCAAAAGCAAGATTGATAAAGATCAACAAGCTCTTGTGATGATAAGTTGAAACCCCGGTCCAATGAGATTAGACATGGCTTCTCAGCCAGCCAGACTTCAACAAATCATCATGAAACTCTAGAATTCATCTTCAAGAATTTCGAAAAAAAATAAATACCTAATCTAAGCAACAAGATGAACCGTCAGTTGTCCAAACTCAACAATCCTTGGCACTGATGTTACCAAAAGCTTGCTCAAAACTTGAACAATCCCCGGCAACAGCGCCAAAAACTTGGTGCGTGAAATTGTGAACAATACTTTTCACAACTCTCATAATCCCCGGTCATGAACCCCAAAAACTTGGTAGTTCAGTACCATGGCATTACACAACTTCGCACAACTAACCAGCAAGTGCACTGGGTCGTCCAA
>NC_029781.3:54476623-54486652 GCF_000817695.3 Arachis duranensis
CTCCACCGTTGAAAATACATAAGAACAAGGTCTAGGCATGGCCATGAGGCCAGCCTCCCAATGATCTAAGATAGCATAAAATGAAGATAGCTACCCAGATATCACAATACAATAGTAAAAGGTCCTACTTATAGAAAACTAGTAGCCTAGGGTGTACAGAGATGAGTAAAAGACATAAAAATCCACTTCCGGGCCCACTTGGTGTGTGCTTAGGCTGAGCAATGAAGCTTTTTCGTGTAGAGACTCTTCTTGGAGTTAAACGCCAGCTTTAGTGCCAGTTTGGGCGTTTAACTCCCATTTGGGTGCCAGTTCCGGCGTTTAACGCTGGAAATCTTGAAGGTGACTTTGAACGCCGGTTTGGGCCATCAAATCTTGGGCAAAGTATGAACTATCATATATTGCGGGAAAGCCCAGGATGTGTACTTTCCAACGCCGTTGAGTGCGCGCCAATTGGGCTTCTGTAGCTCCAGAAAATCCACTTCGAGTGCAGAGAGGTCAGAATCCAACAGCATCTGCAGTCCTTTTCAGTCTCTGAATCAGATTTTTGCTCAGGTCCCTCAATTTCAGCCAGAAAATACCTGAAATCACAGAAAAACACACAAACTCATAGTAAAGTCCAAAAAAGTGAATTTTAACTAAAAACTAATAAAAATATACTAAAAACCAACTAGATCATACTAAAAACATACTAAAAACAATGCCAAAAAGCACTAAAAACTAACTAGATCATACTAAAAACATACTAACAACAATGCCAAAAAGCGTACAAATTATCTGCTCATCAGAAAGCTTTGGAAGTCTACTTTCCAATGTCACTAAGATCACCTCGTTTGGGACTTTGTAGCTCGAGTTATTCTTGTTGGAGTGTGAAGAGGTATGGATTGCAAATCTTCTTTGCTCCTCTTTGAGTTTGTTTCCAACTCTTTTGCCACCTTGAGAGTGTGCTTCCTCTATTAGTGCTTTTATTGCTTCTTTCTCTATCATTTCCCGCAAAATTCATTAACTCAAGCAATCAAAGCAATATTCAACTTAAGCACAACAAATACTCAAGAATTGGGCATTATAAACTAATTTTTTATATGAAAAAGCATAGAAAAACATCACATAATGTGCAGTCATCAGATATCGGGTAAGATGCTGTGGCGTTGTCCACTCACTCCGGTTATAAGTTGAGATATCGGGTTTGAGACGTCGGGTAAGATGCAAGGGTTGAGTTTTGTCACACTTCCTCTGGGTCGAGAAATTTAGCACCACCTTGATTAGAGGTAAGGGTGATGTTGTTCCCCTTCCTTCGGGTTACATGGGTAAGATGCAAGGATTGCCAATTTTTTCCCATTTGCTCCGTGTTGTGGTGTTCCTATCTAGGGTTGCCATTGGACATGTTGGGTTTGGGTATATAACCGACAGATGAGACTCATCAGTCATAGGGTAGAAATGCATCATATACATTTGTATGTTTTATTTGAGTATATATTTGTATTGGTTTGCCTAATTTCTTAACTGTAATTAACTACTACTTGATTTATTTGCTTTATCTGCTATCGATATCTGTGTTTTTCTTGTCTGTCTTGCTTGTGATTGTTTCTGAGAGATCCCTCTGGCAGGTGGAGGAGGCATTGAGGATTGTTCCACATGGTGAATTGGAGGTTTGCAGAGAACGGAAAGTGAAGAGTTATATTCGATTATCTAGATATGGTTACCTTATTTCTAGTTTAGTGAAAATTTTAGGATATGAATATGAGTTGTCGGAGTTTTGGATTGCCTCTGGCTATTCGAGAGATTATTTATTAGCTATATTGGACACCTTTACTATACTGAGGACCCTCGATTCTCATTTTATACATATTCTATTGTTTTTCAGATGCAGAATGTGAGGCACCTTGCTAAGCATGCTGGAGGCTCCATAGAAGCGAAGATCTTCTTCAAAGCTCTTAATCAAACTTCTTTTCATATATTTCTAGATACATGTTTAACGTTTAAAGGTCGTAATACCTCACCACCTCTAATTTACGAACTTAAGCATAAAGCTCCGTGTGGTAGGGTGTTACATTATGATATCAAAGTCGTTTGTTCCTGTAGAGTCTGATGGACAGACTGACTATGCTTCTGAGCATACTCTGGGTGTGTGTATATACTATTTAGGTTTATCTAACTGATTAATGTAGCATGCATTTTGGACTTTGAAGTACTAGACTTGAGATATTGAGACTAATCACCTTGATATCAATTGTTTGGTGTGAATAGGACCCAAATTGCACCTCATGGACGCGGACGTGGTCGAAGGAGAGGTTGGAGAGATAATACGAAACCAGAATCGACTAGCAACAACATGATGAACTTCATGGCCGCATTAGAGAATATGGCTGCTTCTATGCACGCCACGACTGAGGTACTAGGCCAACATGCTGGTAATGGGAATGGCGGCAATAGACCAATAACCTTAGCAATATTTCTGAAGGTGAATCTACTTGTTTTCCAAGGAACCACGAACCTTACAAAAGAAAACAATTGGTTTCAAGTGATGGAAAGGGCGTTACAAACTCAACACGTGCCTGAAGATCAGTATGATGAGTTTGCCACATATCATTTAGTGGGAGAAGCTCAGTTCCTATGGCAGGGAGCTTGCCGTCTACTACAGCAAGGCAATGTTGTGATAGCTTGGGATGCCTTCCAAGTCTAATTCTACAAGAAATAATTTCCCAACTAAGTTAGTGTGGCGAAGGAGTTATAACTGTTGTAGTTGAAGCAGGGCTCAATGATGGTGGCAGAGTACACAAGCAAGTTTGAGGTGCTCTGTCAGTTTTCCAAGGTATGTCAGGGTGCTCCAGAGAACTATAAAGAGTGCAAATGCATTAAGTACTAGGGTGGTTATGGAGTGATATTTTGAGTACTGTGGGGCCTATGGAGGTCCGAGTTTTATCTGATCTGGTGAACAAGAGTAGGGTTGCGGAGGAATGTTCAAGGAGGGCTGCTATGGTAGGGAATGACCGTCAAATGTTATACCGAGAGGAGCACAACTAGAATTTTGTACCAAGGGGCCAAGAATTTGAAAGAGGAGGATACGCTCAACAATTTATCCAGGGTCAGAGCAATTCCAAAAAGAATGATGATCACCAGGGAAATGGTAGAGGAAAACAGACAAGGGTTGCTTCAGATGACCTGAGCTATCAGAGATATAAAAGCTACCATCTGAATTCGTTGTGCCATTTTGGATCTGGTGTATTTTATGGGTGCGGTTTTCTGAGACATATGTCTTGAAACTTTCCACATAAGGAGACTCAGGCTTCTAGTCAGTCGCAACAAGGTGGAGGTAAGTGTAAAACTGGTAACTAAATTCTAATTGAATGGCATGATATTCAGACATTGTATTAGTTATAGCTTTGACGGTAATGAAGGATTATGGCTGAAGGTGTCAAACTTAGGACCGAACTTGTTTGTGTTGTATAAAGTGTTGCCATTAGGACTAGTAAAAAATAAGGAGTTATTTAGTTGACATTGATGAATGAGTAAGTTCTTAGAGGTTTGTAATCAGAGCGGCACAGCAGAAGTGTGGTGACCTTGGTGGCCTTAAGGCTGTTATCATGTGGGAGAGGAGTTTTGGATTTAAGATTATTTAATGGATTGATGAATGATCAAGAAGCGGAAAGTGGAAGTAAAGAGGAGCTGCTTTTGCTTACTTTTCGTATAGCAATCGAAATTTTGGGGGCGAAATTTCGGATTAGAGGGTAGGATGTAAAATTTTAAAAATTAATAAATAATTAACTAATAAATTAATTATAAGCCAAGGGGATTAGGAAATTAAATTTTATAATTTGAAGAATTAAAAATATTTCAAATACGAATTAAAACACTAATTTTAAAGATTTTTGTCCAAAACCGGGCCAATGAGTTGAGTCGGTTGAACCGGACCCATATTAGGCCCAAGGCCCAACACACTGAGAAGAGAGATTGTGGAAGGGAACTTTGCGCTTTTGATGGTTTAGGGGTACTCTAGTACAAGGTATAGCTGTGTTTCATCCAATTACTCAGGGGGTAAAGGTGAACTCTTATCTGCTTTGAATTCTTCAATTTTGTGAAGTTTAAGTATGGAATTGTGGTTTTGAATGAAATTGTATGGATTTAGGTTGAATTTATGTGAATTGATGTCAAATTGATGAAGCAGTGTGCTTGAATTGGATGGCTAAAACTTGATTAAGTTGGTTTGGAGGCTTGGGAGATTGAGAATAAGAGGTTTTTGAGGTATTTGAGCTTGGAAAGAAATCGGCCAAGGTATGATTTTAGTTTCAAAGTTAATATATAATGTTGCGTGAAAACCTAGGCTAGTTGCCATAAGATAGGCTTGAATACTCTGAATTATTGGATTTAGTGGATTAAAATTGTATAAATGTGGTGTTGATGATTAATGGTGAATTTGGTAGAAATATGTATGAAAATTATTTGAATGAATTGACGAATCTAGGTGTTGAAGTGATTGTGAATTGGATAATGAGTATGTGATATTGTGTAAGAATAATTAGCTTTGAATTGGTTATGGATTGGTTGGTTTTGGATTGAGAATTTTGGAAAACTAGAGGATTTGAATCTTTGGTAAAAACTGAATTTTTAACCAACTTCTCCTGGCCATAACTTGGGCTTCCGGATCCCCAAATCTTGTGAAACTTGTTTTGAATAAAAACTGGGTCCGACAAGTTTATAACGTTAGAAGAAAAATTGATTTTTTGCAAATCTGATAGGGTTGCATACGTGATAGTGTAACGCGACACCAGTTTTAAGCTCTGCCACACACTCGTGTATGCAAAACATGGCTGTGTACGCGACATTGTCACTTTACACTCATGTGTACACAAAAACATGCATGCATACACGGAACCCATCCTCTGCTCAAAATACTCGCTTACGCAGACAGTGCATGCGTATGCAATGCTGTCTTTTTGCGAATTCTCGCGTACGCGGCAGGTGGCTCACGTATACATGACTCCTATTTGCTGAAACTTACAATTTTTTAATTTTCAACCATTTTCTAGCTTTCTAAATGTTTGTAACTCCTGTTTAAGGTCTGATAGCTAGTTTTTACACTTCGAAATGAGAGCAAACCTATTGAGGGAGTTAGTTTGATATTGAGGAGAGATGTATTATCTATAATAAGAAGAATGATAATGATTCATGATGAACTGAGGTATGATGAGCATGATTATGAAAATTGAGAAAAAGATAATGATTAAAGATTATTAAGACTATGAATGAAGTGGAAAAAGATGGAGGATGAACTTGATAATGAAATTGAGTTTGATTGAGATATACCACCGGGTAAGATGCAATGGCATTGTCCACTTGCTCCGCTTATAAGTTGAGATATCGGGTAAGATGCAGTGGCATTGTCTACTTGCTTTGGGTAAAGGTTCGAGACGCTGGGTAAGATGCAAGGTTTGAGTTTTGTCACACTTACTCTGGGTGGAGAAATGTAACACCGCTTGGGTAAAACACAAGGGTGAGGTTGTTTCCCTTACTGTGGGTTATGCGGATAAGATGCAAGGGTTACAGTTTTTGTCCCACTTGCTCCGTGTTGTGGTATTCATATCTAGGGTTCGCTACCAAATATGTCAGGTTTGGCAATATAATTGACAGATGAGATTCATCAGCCATAGGGCTGTTACTTAATCTATTTGTTGTATCTGCTATCCATATCTGTGTTTTCCTTGTCTGTATTACTTGTGTTTATTTCTGAGAGATCCCTCTGGTGGGTGGGGAAGGCGCTGAGGGTCGTTCTACATGGTGAATTGGAGCTTTGCAAAGAACGGGAAGTGAAGAGTTAGATTATATTCTTTAGATATTGTTACCTTATTTCTAGTTTAGTGAAAACTTTAGGATATGAATTTGAGTTGTTGGAATTTTTTATAGCCTTTGAATTTTTGGGACATTATTTATTATCTATATTGATCACCTTTAACTAATTGAAAACCCTCAGTTCTCATTCCATACATATTCTGTTATTTTTCAGGATCTGTATTTATATTTTGGATTATTTTGGGTTGTATATATGTATATATATACTCTGGCCGGCCTTTGTTTCGTAGGTCGAGTCTGAAGCTTGTTAATATGTACCCCTTTTGAAACTCTTATCTTATAAGTATTGTGTTTTCTTCTGTTTCACTAATCACGCATTCTATTTTTAACTGTTTGGGTGTGTTGCAACTTTCAACTTCTATTTTGTTCAACTCTTTCTTCAAGGCTACTGGTTAAACATTTTTTTCATATATGTTGATGAGCGGTATTTTATATGCTTTTTGGCATCATTTTCATATAGTTTTTAGTATGTTCTGTTTAGTTTTTATTAAGTTTTTATAAGTTTTAGTGTTAAATTTACATTTTTGGATTCTACTATGAGTTTGTGTATTTTTGTACAATTTCAAGTATTTTCTGGTTGAAATTAAGGAACTGGAGCAAAATTCTGATTCAGAGACAGAGAAAGCATTGTAGATGCTGTTCGGATCTGACCTCCTTGCACTCGAAAGAGCTTTTTTGGAGCTGTAGAAGTACAAATAGAGCGTTCTTAACGGCTTTCAAAAGATGACTTTCAGAGCTTTCCAGCAATGTACAATAGTCTATACTTTGCTTCGGATTAGAAGGCCCAAAACTGGTGTCCAACGCCAGCCTCCTGCCCCCTTCTAGGCGTCAAGCGCCCAAATAGCTGAGACCAACATCCAAACTCCCAAAGAGGATCCCCTAGCCAGCATTCAATGCTCTAGAGGCCTCCTAGCATGTGGATCTCATCAAAGCTCAGCCCAAACACTCACCAAGTGTGTCCCAGAAGTGGATTTTAGCACTAGATAGAATGTTTTACCCTTACTAGTCATCTATTTAGTATTTAAGACTTATTTTACATCTCTCATAGAGGAGACACCTATCATTCAGCATAATTTTTGTTTTACATTGTATTTTCCTTTCAGTATGAGTTTCTATACCTCCTAGGTTGAGGGGAGGAGCCTTGCTAAGTCCTATGAATTAATAAAAGTATTACTGTTTCTCTTCGATCCGTGTTTGATTAATTCTAAGATGTATATTCGTTCTTCATCAATATGAATGTGTTGAACCGACATAAGGTTATCACATTCTACATGGGTTCAGAGTGCGTCTTTCATGGAACAATTATGAACCACCAGCTTGATTATACATCTCTCAGACGGCTAATCCATGACTTCGTTGGGTACTTCTCTGGAAGATTCGACCTTGTCTGTGGTGTTTTGAGTAGGATCAGAAAGGAGAATGAACTATACGAGCTTCACCCTCAATCAGAATGGATCAGCACTAACGCTGGGGTTCAGATCTGGAGAAGTATTAGCGGCTGCTCAAACCAGCATCAATCACATGCAGCCTGCCATTGAAGAAATCAATCACAAGCAAAGAAAACAGTACTACCATAGTTAATTCAGAAAGACAAAGTAACTCCAATCCTTAACCATATTCCTATTACTAATTGCTCTTACATCAATCAAACTGAATTCTAATTTGTCTGACTAAGACCTGCAAGATAACCATAGCTTGCCTCAAACCATAATCCTCATGGAATTGACCCTGACTCACTCAGGTATCACTTGGACGACCCAGTGCACTTGCTGGTACAGTTGTACAAAAATGTGGAGATTCGTGCACCATATGCTATGTACATGTTTTATTTTTAGAGGTGGTAATACCTTACCACCTCTGATTTACGAAGTTAAGCGTAAAGCTCTGTGTGATAGGGTGTTATAATGCACAATTAACGAAATAAATACAACATTTAGGTCATGTACCATATAAATATAGATTATCAAATGCACATGACGCATGACTGTCCTATGGCCAATGAGTCTTATCAGTCAGTTATACAGCCAAACCCTACATGTCCAGTTGCGAACCCTGAATAGTCCCTGTGTGTGCGTATCCCAAGAGTCTATGCATATATTCATTTATCATCTCATTGGGGAAAATCATCTGGAAAGGTATAAGTGTCTGGCCACACTTACGATGCAGGGTCAAGGGAATCTCAAATCTCAACCTAAAGCAAGTGGGGGCAAGTGATGCGTGCGAAACCGTCGGTTAAGAAATCCTTGTCGGTAAAGGAAAGATAACCTCGTTGCTAGTGTAGCTCTCAACCAACAAGCAATACCCGATCAAAGTTTACAATTTCTAATTAAACCAAGAGTCATTAAATCTCAGGTCGTTCTCCCTAGGATGCAATTGAATGTCACACTTTCGGTTCTTATGGCAAAAAGGGGTTTTGAAATCAAGGAACAAAAGATTTAAAGAACTAAGTAATAAAAGAACACAGAGAAGATCAAAATTGGTGATTAATGCAAGTAAAGAAAAACAAGATAAAAAAAAACTAGTGAAAATGCTATAAATGCAATAAAGAGCCTTGACTTGGGAATAAGAGGATCCAAAGAATTCTATCATCGCTATAACCACAAATATGATAATTATGATGAGTCAATCTCGCCTAGTTAACCCCTAACATCGAGGAGTAAGTCAAGCAAGCATAATTGACCTTAATCTATAAGTCCTAGCTAACTTACCAAACTAGTTGGTAAAAAGCTAGCATCAATGGAAACAAGAGTCAACTAACTACCCAAGAATTATCACTAAATGTCGGACATCATGACTCTAGTATCATAGGAACTCAAACCCCAAGCCAAGGTGTGAGAATCTACTCAAAATCTAAGGGTTGCATTTTCACAAACACCTTGTGGGCACAAAACTAAAACATGAGAAATGGCAAGGAAAATTAGAAAACTAAAACCAACTATCAACAAAACCAAATATAAACAAGCAATCAAACATAAAGAAAGCATGAAACATAAAATTCATTGATCAAAACTTCAAGAAACACAAAATTGCAAATATTAACAAAGCACTTAAACCATAGGAAAATAAAAGCAACTATGATGTAATTAAAGAGGAATTAAAGAGTACTTACAAAAGAGTTGATCAACATCCAAGATTGAAGCTTGCTATAAAATGTTACATAAAAACTATATAAACCCTAGGAGAGCAATGCCAAACTACTCCTACTCCTACTCCTAATTAACTATGCAAAAAAATGTAAAAATGTGGTCTTCCACTCTAATGCCTTCAAATGGCTTAAATCCCCCTTGATATAGCACTTCCCATTCAGCATTGGAGCTTCCAAAATTGGGCTAAAGGCCCCCAAAATGGTGCAGAACGTGTTTCATTAATGAAATCATGTGTAGGGTCCTGTGCGTACACACACTTTGCTAAAAGTCCTTATTTGCATACGCACAGGTACTTGTGTGCATGTACACAAAGAAATTCTCGCTTGTTGATGAGCGGATAATTTATACGCTTTTTGGCATTGTTTTCATATAGTTTTTAGTAAGTTTAAGCTACTTTTAGGGATGTTTTCATTAGTTTTTATGTTAAATTCACATTTCTGGACTTTACTATGAGTTTGTGTGTTTTTCTGTGATTTCAGGTAAATTCTGACTGAAATTGAGGGATTTGAGCAAAACTCTGAAGAAGGCTGACAAAAGGACTGCTGATGCTGTTGGAATCTGACCTCCCTGCACTCGAAATGGATTTTCTGGAGCTAAAGAACTCCAATTGGCGCGCTCTCAACGGCGTTGGAAAGTAGACATCCAGGACTTTCCAGCAATATATAATAGTCCATACTTTATTCGAAGAATGACGACGTAACTTGGCGTTAAACGCCAAGTACACGCTGCTGTCTGGAGTAAAACGCCAGAAAAACGTCATGATCCGGAGTCAAACGCCCAAAACACGTCATAACCTGAAGTTTGACGCCAAGAAATGCCTATACACGTGAATTCATCAAGCTCAGCCCAAGCACACACCAAGTGAGCCCCGAAAGTGGATTTATGCATCAATTACTTACTCATGTAAACCCTAAGAGCTAGTCTAAGTATATATAGAACATTTATCTATTGTATTAGAAATCTTTTGACCACTTTAAGTCTTTAATCATTCGGTCACTTGATCATGGAGAGGGCTGGCCATTCGGCCATGCCTGAACCT
>NC_029781.3:54487288-54488170 GCF_000817695.3 Arachis duranensis
CGTAAGGTTTATTACTTGGACGACCCAGTACACTTGCTGGTTAGTTGAACGAGATTGTGAAGGAAATAAACAATGCCCTCAGAGTATACATCTTTTATAAATACATACAAGTGATCACAATTTCGTCCACCAAGTTTTTGGCACCGTTGCCGGGGATTGTTCGAGTATGGACAACTGACGGTTCATCTTGTTGCTCAGATTAGGTAATTTTCTTTTCAAAAATCTTTTTCAAAATTTTTCTTTTATTTTTCGTTTTTGTAAATTTTATTTTTCGAAAAAAAATTAATAAAAATACAAAAAAATTAGAAAATCATAAAAATCAAAAATATTTTGTGTTTCTTGTTTGAGTCTTGTGTTAATTTTTAAGTTTGGTGTCAATTGCATGTTTTTAAAATTTTTCTTGCATTTTTCGAAATCTCATGCATTCATAGTGTCCTTCATGATCTTCAAGTTGTTCTTGACAAGTCTTCTTGTTTGATCTTGATGAATTCTTGTTTAGTGTTGTTTGTTGTTTTTCATGTGCATTTTTGCATTCATATTTTTCATGCATTAAAAATTTCTAAGTTTGGTGTCTTGCATGTTTTCTTTGCATCAAAAATTTTCAAAATTATGTTCTTGATGTTCATCATGATCTTCAAAGTGTTCTTGGTGTTCATCTTGACATTCATAGCATTCTTGCATGCATCTTGTGTCTTGATCCAAAATTTTCATGTTTTGGATCATTTTTGTGTTTTTCTTTAAAAATTCAAAAATCAAAAAAATATCTTTTCCTTATTTCCCTCCAAAATTTCGAAATTTTGGGTTGACTTGGTCAAAAATTTTTCAAAATTAGTTGTTCTTACAAGTCAAGTCAAAATTTCAATTTTAAAAATCTTATCTTTT
>NC_029781.3:54490278-54492903 GCF_000817695.3 Arachis duranensis
AGCCATTGACTTAGTCAACATGGCCGAATGCACAAAGGAGGAGGAGGACGAAAAATCCAGTGAGGAAGACCTCCTGGGACGTCCTCCAAGCAAGAAGGAGTTTCCTAATAAGGATTCTGAGGAATCTGAGTCTCATACAGAGACCATAGAGATTCCACTAAATCTCCTTCTGCCATTCATGAGCTCTGACTATTATTCATCCTCTGAAGAAGATGAAGATGTGACTGGAGAGCAAGTTGCTCAATATCTAGGAGCTATCATGAAGCTGAATGCCAAGCTATTTGGTAATGAAACTTGGGAAAGTGAACCTCCCTTGCTCATTAGTGAATTAGAGACTTGGATTCAGGAAACCCTACCTCAAAAGAAACAAGATCCTGGCAAGTTCTTAATACCTTGCACCATTGGCACCATGAGCTTTGAAAAAGCTCTGTGTGATCTTGGGTCAGGAATAAACCTTATGCCACTCTCTGTAATGGAGAAGCTAGGGATCATTGAGGTACAACCTGCCTTGTTCTCATTACAATTGGCAGATAAGTACATGAGACAAGCTCATGGGATAGTAGAGGACGTGCTAGTAAAAGTTGAAGACTTTTACATCCCTGCTGACTTCATAATCCTAGATACTAGGAAGGAAGATGATGAATGCATCATCCTAGGAAGACCTTTTCTAGCCACAGCAGAAGCTATGATAGATGTCAACAGAGGAGAGTTAGTCCTTCAATTGAATGGAGAATACCTTGTGTTTCAAGCACATGGCAATCCCTCTGTGACAAAAGAGAGTAAGCATGAAGAGCTTCTCTCAGTTCAAGGTCAAGAAGAGCCCACACAGTCAAACTCTAAGTTTGGTGGTGTGAAGCCACGACCAAACTCTAAGTTTGGTGTTCAAACCCCATATCCAAACTCTAAGTTTGGTGTTGGGACTAGACAACATTGACTTGATTGCTCTGTGGCTCCATGAGAGCCACTGTCAAGCTATTGACATTAAAGAAGCGCTTGTTGGGAGGCAACCCAATTTTATTTATTTAATTTTATTTTATTTTGTTTTGGTTTAATTTTTGTGTTAAATTAGGTACATGATCATGAGGAGTCACGAAAAAATCAAAAAAATTAAAAACAGAGTCAAAAACAGAAGAAAAAAAATTTTTCACCCTGGAGGACGCACGGGCCGGCGTTCAGCGCCCAGAAGATGCATCTGGCCAGCGTTCAGCGCCAGAACAGAGCATCTTCCTGGCGCTGAACGCCCAAAACAAGCAACATCCCGGCGTTTAACGCCAGGATGCGCACGCAGAGGACAATCTGGCGCTGAACGCCAGAAACAAGCTTCAAACTGGCGTTCAACGCCAGAAACAAGCATCACATGGGCGTTTAACGCCCAGAACCTGCACCAATGGGCGTTTGAATGCCAGAATGATGCATGAAGGCAATTTACACGCCTATAGGGTGAAGGAATGGTATTTCTTTTCACTTCAGGACCTGTGGACCCCACAGGATCCCCACCTCAGGATCTGTGGACCCCACAGGATCCCCACCTACCTTTTCTTTTAATCCCATTCACACTCTCCTAATCCAAATCTCATTTTCAATGTCACCCTTCCCAAAAACCTTCACCAATCACATCAATTTCTCTTCCCAATTACCCCATGCACCACTCACATCAACCTCCTCTTCCCCATAAACCCCACCTACCCCCACTACATTCAAATTCAATTTCCCACCCATTCCCACCCAAAATGGCCGAAACCCAACCCCCCTCTCCTTATAAATACCTCTCCTTTCTTCTTCATTTTCACACAACACAAACCCCTTCTTCTCTCCTGTAGCCGAACCCCTCTTCTCCTTCTCTACCAATATTCTCTTCTTCTTCTTCTGCTCTTCTTTTCTTTTTTTTTTGCTCGAGGACGAGCAAATTTTAAGTTTGGTGTGGTAAAAAGCCTAGCTTTTTATTTTTCATTCACCATCAATGGCACCCAAGACCGGAGTTTCCTCAAGAAAAGGAAAAGGGAAGGCAAAAGCTTCCACTTCCGAGTCATGGGAGAAGGAGAGATTCATCTCCAAGAGCCACCAAGACCACTTCTATGATGTTGTGGCAAAGAAGAGGGTGATCCCTGAGGTCCCCTTCAAGCTCAAAAAGAATGAGTATCCGGAAATCCGACATGAGATCCAAAGAAGAGGGTGGGAAGTCATAACCAACCCCATGCAACAAGTCGGATTATTGATGGTTCAAGAGTTCTATGCTAATGCATGGATCACTAGGAACCATGATCAAAGTATGAACCCGAATCCAAAGAACTACCTCACGATGGTTCGGGGGAAATACTTAGATTTCAGTCCGGAAAATGTGAGGTTGGCGTTTCATCTACCCATGATGCAAGGTGATGAACGCCCCTACACAAGAAGGGTCAACTTCAATCAAAGTTTGGACCAAGTCCTAATGGACATTTGTGTGGAAGGCGCCCAATGGAGAGTAGACTCCAAAGGCAAACCAGTCCAACTAAGAAGACTGGACCTCAAGCCTGTAGCTAGAGGATGGCTGGAGTTCATCCAAAGATCCATCATCCCTACAAGCAACCGATCTGAAGTTACTGTGGATCGGGCAATCATGATTCATAGCATCATGATTGGAGA
>NC_029781.3:54493051-54493826 GCF_000817695.3 Arachis duranensis
TGGAGTTATCATAGATGGAGATGCCTCCATTGAAGAAGACAAGCCCATCACCAAGAAAAGGATGGAGCAAACAAGAGAAGTTCCTCACGGCCCCCAAGGAGAACATGAGGAAGTTCATCATCAACAAATGCCTCATGGAATGCACTTTCCTCCCAACAACTATTGGGAGCAACTCAGTACCTCTTTAGAAGACTTGAGTCATAATGTTGAACAACTAAGGGTGGAACACCATGAACACGCCCTCACTCTCCAAGAAATAAGAGAAGATCAAAGAGCAATGAGGGAGGAGCAACAAAGGCAAGGAAGGGACATAGAAGAGTTGAAGAACATCATTGGTCCTTCAAGAAGAAGACGCCACTAGAGGTGGATTCATTCCTTGTCCTTTATCTTCTTTCTGTTTTCGGTTTTTAAGTGTTATGCTTATCTATGTTTTTGTGTTTCTACTTCATGATCATTAGTGTGTAACCATGCCTTAAAGCTATAAATAAAATCCATTAGTCTTTCACCTCTCTTAAAAAGAAAAATATTTTAATTCAAAAGAACAAGAAGTACATAATTTTCGAAATTATTAGTGAATTTAATTTAATTATATTGATGTGGTGGCAATAAATTTTGTTTTCTGAATGAATGAATGAACAATGCATATTTTTGATCTTGTTGTTTATGAATGTTAAAATTGTTGGCTCTTGAAAGAATGATGAACAAAGAGAAATATTATTGATGATCTGAAAAACATCATGAAATTGATTCTTGAAGCAAGAAAAAGCAGTGAAAA
>NC_029781.3:54495594-54535038 GCF_000817695.3 Arachis duranensis
TGACAGAGTGCGTTAGCATAGTTTTCACTGCGAGGATGGGATGTAGCCATCAGCCATGGGTGATGCCTCCAGACTTGTTAGCTGTGCGAGTGACAGCCGCACAGGATATTTCCCCGTGAGGAATGAAAGTAGCCACAGTTGATGGTGAACCCCTATACAAAGCTTGCCATGGAAAGGAGTAAGAAGGATTGAGTAGAAGCAGTAGGAGAGCAGGCGTCCTTGGGCTCTACAGCATCTCCATCCGCTTATCTGAAATTCCTACCAATGAATCTGCATAAGTGTTCTATCCCTCTTTATTATATTCTATTTTATTATTTCTTCTTTTATTTTCGAAAACCCATAAACCAATTTAATCTGCCTAACTGAGATTTGCAAGGTGACCATAGCTTGCTTCATACCAACAATCTCTGTGGATTCGACCCTTACTCACGTAAGGTTTATTACTTGGACGACCCAGTACACTTGCTGGTTAGTTGAACGGAGTTGTGTCCACTAGTGCCAATTTCTAAAATCCAATTACAAGAAAAAAGGGAGTCACAATTTCGTCCACCACTTGTGCACACGCACGTGAGTTTGTGCGCAGACACACTTCGTTATGTGTGCTTTTCCTTGTTTTCTTCATGTTTTCTCCCTTGTGCATGCTTTCTCCAACTTTTAGCCATTCATTCTTACCTAATTGACCTGAAATCACTCAACAAACATATCATAGCATCGAATGACATAAAAGTGGAATTAAAAATCACTAATCTAAGCATTAAAACGCATGTTTTCACATTTAGGATCAAATTAGGGATGAAACAGAAAAGTATGCTATTTTGGTGCTTAAGTGTGAGTTCATGTGCTAGAATCCATTTAAATCAAGCCAAAATATATCAGAAAATATGGACTCATCAATTCTCCCACACTTAAACAATAGCATGTCCTCATGCTAAAAGAAACAAGGAGAATGATCAAAGGGGTAATCAACTTATTAAATGCAACTATCTATATGCATACAAGAATGTATATACTATATATATACCTATATATCTATCTATAGTATCTATATAAAATTGGTGAAAACAAACGATCAAATTCCCAAAAAAATATAGGCTAATAGGGCAAAGCGAAAAAGTAGCTCAATGCAAGCAAAAATCTAAAGAATTAATTTAACTCATCAAAAAGAAGCAACTTGCAAGAATACATGATAAGAGAAGTGGAGACATAGAATTGAGTAACTGAACCCTCACTAGGTGTGTATACACTCTAATCACTCGGTGTCTAGGGTCAAATCACTCAAATCTCCTTTCAATCATGCTTTCAAGGATTTGCTTTTCATCTAACAATCAACAAACAAGTGATGCATGAATGCAATCATCATGAGGACTTCATATGGTTGTAATGGGGTTAGGGTAAGGTGGGATAGATATGGCTAAGTGGACTAATGCACTTGAATCCTTGATTAGTTTAAGTTTCCACATCAACCTAAATCAACCAAATCAAAACAAAATGTAATCCTAACCTTCCATCATTTCTTGTACACTAACACTCATGTATGATTTTTCATCCACTTCACACATGCATTTCTTTATTTATTTCTTTTCTCTTTAGGGTGACTTTTGCACTTTTTTTTTTGAAAGATAAATGTATATGGTTTAATAGTTCATACATGAATGCTCCTATTTTCCAAAATGTTTAATGAAATACCCAAATTAAACATTTTCATTCACTACTGATGTTTCCCAAAAATTCTCCCACACTTAAATAAAACACACTTCCCAACCTAAGCTAATCAAGGATACAATCCAAGGCAAATTCATAGTTTTTCGCTTAAGGTTGTAATGTGGTGCTATTACAAACAATGGGGGTAAATAAGGCTCAAAAGGGGTTAACAAAGGTAGATGCAAAGGGTAGGCTATATGTGTAAAGTGAGCTTTTATCAAAGATGGCCTCAATCATGCTCAATGCAATTCAAAATATCAATTATTGGAAATAAAGAATCATGCAAAACCAAGACCACAATCATAGAAGAAACATATCACATAAGAACAAAATAGTGGTTAAAATATGTAACCACTCATTAAGGCTCAAAAACTCACAAGGTAATTGTTCTTTACTCTTCTATGTTCCATAAAAATTATTCAAGAAAGTTTGAAAACAATTTTCCAAATCAATTCAATAGAAAGCCCTTAAAACAAAATTCTTGAAAATTTTTGTTGTTTTTCACCAAAATTATTTCCTATATGTATGTATGTTGTGATGGATGCAAATTTTTCAAAATTTCCTAGTTCTTTTCCTAATTTTCAATAAGCAAAAAGTAACATGAACAATTAGGATCAAAATGAACTAGGCACTATGATATTCACGCCATCCAATCACAACTTCTATCTATAGAATATATACCATGCAAATGCATAATGCAATAACAAACTTTAAAGTGCAAAGTGTTTGGAAAAGAAATGTTACACCGCAAAACGACGAATCCTCCCACACACTTAAGCGTTGCACGGTCCTCCGTGTACGAACACAATCTGAGGGGGATGTCTCTAAGGTGTTCCATCTTCAGCTGATGGATACAGGGGCTTGGGTTGCATGGAAATTGTCAAGTCTAATGCATGCTCGGCATCTCTATCCTCTGTGTCCTCCTCCTCTCCCGGCTCCTTGCCTTTACGTCTCATCCTCAAAAAGAATGGATAAAGTATAATTAAGAATCATAGGGCAAGTATCACTAAAAGGTAAAGGAGGGAGCATCAATTAAATACAAGCAAACTTAGGCAACGTACAACACGAGTGAATTGAATGTAGGAATTATTGGATATTGAAGTTGTACAAGTGAAAGAGCAAAATTGATATAAAATAAGACAACAAACAATAACCAATGTAATGATGAAAAAAAATTACCTATTCTCCCTTAAGAGTGAGGCAATAATCACATGGGAAGGTGCTTGCTACAAAAAGTGACTAGTCTTTATAAGAATCAAGTCAAGTCAACTCAAACAAATGCAAAGCATTAAAAGGAAGCAAATACCTTGTGATGCGATTATAGTGACTCAAAAACCATGATGAACAAGCAATTCAATTCAATTCACTAGTTCAATATGTACTTGTTCTAAATTTCACCAAATATGGAGTCAAATGTCGCTTTTCATCTCCATTTGGTGCTAGCAATTCAAAGTAATAAACAAGTACGTTATTGAAATTCCACTCCGAAAATAACATCATAATCATTCAAAAGTGCACAATTTTTAATTAGAATGCCAAACAAGGATATAGTATAACACATATGGTCGCGACAACATACGAATTAAACAAAAAGTTCATTCAGGCATTTAAGCAAACATATAGTATGCGGTGCACATATTCATCCAATCCAAGAAAAAATTTAAGCAAGAACAACTATAAGTCAAAAATTGAACACTTGCTATGCAACAAACAAACAAATGATTAATCTAACTTAAATTAAATAACCAAAATTAATTAAAGAATATAAAAATTAAGCAAGCAACCAAATATAATCAAGAAGATTAAAAGAAGAAAATTAAAAAGATGAAGGATAAAAAAGAGAGGGATACGCAATAGTGGCACGTGTGTTAGCCGCTGTGAAGCTCACGGCGATGGAACTTCACTGGAGAAGAGAAGAAGGAAAGAAGAAAAAGAAAGAGGGAAGAAGAAATAAAAGAAAGAAGAAAGAAGAAGAAAGAAGGAGAAAAGAGAAGAATGAATAGAAAGGGGCGAAATAGGGCACCCTTTCTGATTGACGCCTAGATCACAACTCGTGCGTACGCACAAATGTGTGTGTGTACACACACCAGCAAAAATTTGGGGGCACTCATACGCACAGGGTGTGCGAGCGCAGCTGGCAGAAGGGGTGTTATTATGTGTGCGTGCGCACAGGACTGTGTGCATGCACAGTGAATTCACTCTCTTTTTTTTTTTTGAAATGAAGGTAAATGACCATGTGTGCGTACGCACAGAATGAAAATGTCGTGGGGTAAGCGTGCATAGAGGGTGCGAGCACTGCGAATAGAACGCGTGCAAACATGCGTGCGTACGCACACGCGTGCGTGCGCACGCACAGAAGGGGAAAAACAGGGGAAGTGTCCATACACACAAGGCTGTGCGCACGCACAGGACTCTATTTCTGCAACATTTTCAAAGCCTCTAAGGTACCAACCATGATATCTATCAAAGTTTTTTTTTCAATCCCAAAACATATCATTAATCAAAAACACATGATCAAACATAAAATGCAATTAATCTAAACCAAGAATGCAATCAAATTAAGCTAATTAAAGAGACAAAATTGAATAAACAAAAGCTAAAGAGAGAGAGATGAAAGGATATTACCATGGTGGGGTGTCTCCCACCTAGCACTTTGGTTTAAAGTCCTTAAGTTGGATTTGTGAGTGAAGCTTGTGTCATGGTAGCTTATGCTTCCACTCATCCTTGAGCCGCCACCAATGTTTGCTCTTCAAAGCTCCTCCGGAATCCCAAACAAGGTACATTAAGCTCTCAAGCAACCTCAAGCAAGAGATTGGGATCCACAAGTGTTGGTGGTAAAGTTGTATGCTTGGATCCCATACTTTGGTTTCTCTGTCATCCTCTTGTTGCTTCTTGCTCTTGCACTTGGATGAACAACCTCTCAAATCACCTTTGAAGCACCCACATGATATTTGGACTCTTCCAAATTGGACATTGCACCATTTATGCCTTGAATTCCTTTGATAACCAAAATCTACTCCTTCCCCATTTAACACTCCAAGAAGCACCTTTAGTTGATAATCTGTTTCCAAGAGAGCAAATTGATGCGGGCCTACGAAGCTTATGGAAGAAATTGTTACCCAAACAAATGGCCCTTGGGTTGGAATCACTCTTGTAAACTCTTACATGTATGTTTCCCCTTCTTGGGTGATCACCACTTCCCCACCACTCTTTTAAAGCTCTTCCCTACCTCTCTCATACTCAAGAGAGAAAGGTTCCTCAAGATCATTGAGGGGGTCAACCAAGGTGAACAAATAATCATTGATGATGCAATCCACTTCTTGATCAAACTCTCTCAAATATCCATTTTCCTCTTCCAGCTCACTAGTTCTACCTTCCTCTTCTTTTAACTCTATCCTTAGCTCCACTCTTTCTATTTTAGGCTCCATGTTCTCCTCCTTACTACACTCCTTACTTGATCCTCCACCTCCCTCAAGGGGGTTGTCTTGAGTTCTTGAGTGTAGTACGGTTAAGCGGTTCACCACTTCGGCTATGGTAGCCATAAACTCCCCTTGCTTCCTTTGGAACCCTTCTTGCTCTTGGAAGAATGCTTGAAGGTCTTGTTCTTCTTAGGGCAAGGGTTGGGAAACTTCACAATTTGATGGACGATATGTTTCAAAGGGTGGGAGAAAGGTTGTTTAATGGGAAGGTGGATTATGTAGGTGAGGGTATTGTGGTGGTGTATAAGGGTGTGGTGGTTCATATGGTTGATGGTAAGGTGTATAAGTATCTTGATTCCATGGAGGTGTAGGGTGTGGTAGTTGAAGGTTTGGTGGTTGGGGGTTATGTAGGGGGTATCTTTCATATATTTGGGGTTGATATTCACAAAGGGAAAAGTTTAGTTCATTGTAGTATGAGGAAGGTGTTTGCCAAGAGTGTTGCTCATACACCATTGGTTCCTCCCTTAATTGGTTCTCCCACTCCATGAAGCAATCCCAATTTGAATTCATCATACCCTAAAAATACTCACAACCAAGCTCCAAGCAACAAGGGTGATATCTCATAGAAAAAGTAAGAAATATAAACAAAAGACATCAACAAACAAGAAAACTAAACACCCAAATATTAACAAAAACAACCAAGTAACCAAAAAGTAAGGTATTTACATTACCAACATATTTACAACAACCAAAAGATAGCACTCAATTGCATCCCCGGCAATGGCGCCAAAAAATTGATGCGTGCGAAACCGTCAGTTAAGAAATCCTTCTCGGTAAAGGAAAGATAACCTCGTTGCTAGTATAGCTCTCAACCAACAAGCAATGCCCGTTCAAAGTTTACAATTTCTAATTAAACCGAGAGTCGTTAAACCTCGGGTCGTTCTCCCTAGGATACAATTGAAATGTCACACTTTCGGTTGTTAGGGCAAAAAGGGGTTTTTAAATCAAGGAACAAAAGATTTAAAGAACTAAGTAATAAAAGAACACAGAGATGATCAAAATTGGTAATTAATGCAAGTAAAGAGAAACAAGATAAAAAAAACTAGTGAAAATGCTATTAATGCAATAAAGAGCCTTGAATTAGGAATAAGAGGATCCAAGGAACTCTATCATCGCCATAACCACAACTATGATAATTATGATGAGTCAATCTCGCCTAGTTAACCCCTAACATCGAGGAGTAAGTCAAGCAAGCATAATTAACCTTAATCCAAAAGTCCTAGCTAACTTACCAAACTAGTTGGTAAAAAACTAGCGTCAATAGAAACAAGAGTCAACTAACTACCCAAGAATTACCACTAAATGTCGGACATCATGACTTTTGTATCCCAGGAACTCAAACCCCAAGTCAAGGTGTAAGAATCTACTCAAAATCTAAGGTTGGCATTTTCACAAACACCTTGTGGGCACAAAACCAAAACATGAGAAATGGCAAGAAAAATTAGAAAACTATAACCAACTATCAATAAAACCAAATATAAACAAGCAATTAAACATAAAGGAAGCTTGAAACATAAAATTTGTTGATCAAAACTTCAAGAAACACCAAATTGCAAATATTAACAAAGCACTTGAACCATAGGAAAATAAAAGCAACTATGATGTAATTAAAGAGGAATTAAAGAGTACTTACAAAAGAGTTTATCAACATCCAAGATTGAAGCTTGCTATAAAATGTTACATAAAAACTATATAAACCCTAGGAGAGCAATGCCACACTACTCCTACTCCTACTCCTAATTAACTATGCAAAAAAATGTAAAAATGTGGCCTTCTACTCTAATGCCTTCATATGGCTTAAATCCCCCTTGATATAGCACTTCCCATTCAGCATTGGAGCTTCCAAAACTGGGCTAAAGGCCCCCAAAATCGAGCAGCACGTGTTTCATTAATGAAATCACGTGAAGGATCCTATGCGTACGCACAGGTACCTGTGCGCATGCACACATAGAAATTCTCGCTTGTGCGCACGCATGCGGGGTTGTGCGCACGCACACTTCGCTGTGTGTGCTTTTCCTTGTTTTCTTCATGTTTTCTTTCTTGTACATGCTTTTTCCCACTTTTAGCCATCTATTCTTGCCTAAATGACCTGAAATCACTCAACAAATATATCATGACATCGAATGACATAAAAGTGGAATTAAAAATCACTAATCTAAGCATTAAAATGCATGTTTTCACATTTAGGATCAAATTAGGGACGAAACACAAAAGTATGCTATTTTGGTGCTTAAGTGTGAGTTCATTTGCTAAAATCCATTCAAATCAAGCCAAAATATATCGGAAAATATGGACTCATCAGCAAGCCACTACATTTACCCAAGGAGATGTAGATAAATTATAATTACCAACCTGGAGCTAGTGGGTGAACCACACCCTTGCATCTATCGAGGAAGCTCAAATCATCTAAGCCCGGAGCAAGTGGGGCATACCACACCCTTGCATCTATCCAGGGAGCCTCAAAAACCAACGTAGAGCAAGTGGGATGAAATCACAATCCTTGCGTCTACCCAGGAGGTACATTCTAATATATCCAGGAGGAACAAAGGAGGGGATCCTAACCTCCCATCATCTCGCTAGAGGCGATTTTACAATAACAAGTGGAAAAAAGAAAGGGATCCTCACCTTCCACCATCTCAATAGGGTCGCCCTTTTGAGAAATAGTGCTCAAGATGAAACAATCATGCCCAAATCAGTTTGATAATCAAAATATATTTCTTCAAACTTGTCTCCGCTATACTTCGATATGTTCTCTTTAATCACTCAGTAGACTCCCCAAAGCACTCTAGTTAATGCACCCATAGTACCCTATAGTCCTAAGTCACCGGCTTTAGATTTATAACAAAAATACCCCTTTTATTTTACCTAGTACACTCTTGCTTGTCCCAAAGCCTAAACACTAGCTAGGAGATCTTAAACAGTAGTCACGGAGGTTTGGAAAGCTAGAGGAATAGATGAAAACTCAAGAAAAACCACTTTGGCAAAATAGGGTGGTCTTGTGTACGCATGCCACCCATGTATGCAAGAATTTAAAAATTTGCAATGCCGTGTACGCGGGACCATGTCTGCGTATGCGAGCTCATGAGGCAAGGAGCATTCCCTATGTCGTGTGGCACTGCTGCATACGCGAGATTGCAGATTTTACAGTGCCGCGTACGCGAGATATTTGGGCAGAGCCCAATACTCGCGTCGTGTGACACTGTCGTGTACGCAAGCATGTCAGTTTTTCCAAAAAGCTGTTATGTTCCCAAAAATTAGTTTTCTACACCAAACTTCAAATGTGCATAACTTTTTCGTTAGAAATTATTTTCGGGCCGTTGTTCGAATGCTATAAACTTCACAGACCCAATTCTAATTCTGGATATATTTCAAAAGTTAGTTGAAAATAGGTTTTTACCAAAAGTTACAATTCCTTTAGTTTTCCAAAATTCTCAATACAAACCAAACCACTCACAACGAAAATCAATCCCAAGCATTCACATACATCACCAAATATTAGTCCTCTACTTATCAATCACCCAAACACCTAAGTCATCAAATTTTCATTATATCAACTCGTCATCATACTTATCATACATCACATATATGCGCATTTAATCCACCAAATCCCATTATTCCAAGCATTCAAGCCTATCTTACGGCAACTAGCCTAAGTTTTTACACAACATTATATATTAACCACAAGAAACCAAAACCAAACCTTAGCCGATTTCTCCCAAGCTTAAAATAACATCAAGAACTTTTTCTTCACAAGCTTCCAAGTCTCCAAATCAAATCATCGAGTTTCAGCCATCAAAGCTTTATTCCAAGCACTCCAATTCACTGATTCAACTCTAATTCAACATAAATCTCGTCTAGTTTCATTCAATGTACCAAAATCAAACACTAGAATTTACTAATTCATCAATTCACAAGTGTTTGGTGATCTTTTACCTTATCCACGGATGATTAGGGTAAAAACCTAACAATAATCCAATGCTAGATAACACCTAAACAACGAAAATCACAAAATTTTCTCAATAACTATACTCACAACACAAAAATGTATAGAGAAAATAACTGGACAAGAAATTCAAAGATCCTTACCACTTTGTTTGGATAGAATTGAAGAGCTCGACAAGGTGATCGCGTGGCTGTAAATATTGCGGTAATCGAAGCTTCACATCACAAGATATCATCAAAGGAAGAAGATGAGTGAAACCTAGGTTCTTCTTCCTCTTCAATCTCATCTGCTCTCTTTGGTTTCTTTGAGTAGGAAATAAGGATAAAGCTGAGCCCTTAGTAGCTATATGTTACGGGCTTGGGCCCAACATGGGCCCAATTCAACCGATTCAGTTCGTGAGCGCAACTTTAGGCCAAAATCTTTAAAATTAGTATTTTAATTTGTATTTTAAATATTTTTACTTCTTCAAATTATAAAATTTAATTTACTAATTTCTTGTGCTCATAATTAATTTATTAGCCAATTATTTATTAATTTACTAGGTTTTACAATCACCGTTAGTCCGCTTCCTCAACAGGACCAGCTGAGGGATGACGATGACGACGACTATCAGGGTCTTTAGTGATTAGAGTTTTGTTCTAGACTATTTTGCTCTATTTTATTTATCTAACTTTTCATTTTATTTGTACACTTGAAACTTAATTTACCATATTTGGTTCCTATTATTAAGAATTTGACTACTAATTATGCAAAAAAATATTAAATAAAATTTAAAAAAATAGTTTGATCACTAATTATGTTTAATTTTTTTTAAAAAAATTGAATTTAGTGTGGGACAAATCCAACGATAATTAGGCGGGAAAGGAAATAGTGGACCGCCAAAATTATCAGCAGAAATTTTCCGTTGATAATTGAATAGTTTTTAGGTAAAGAATCCGTTGCAGAATTCGATAGTAATTGGTTATCAACAAGGGTTATACCGTTGGATTCGTTCCAACAGAAAATCCTCCGGTAAATATATTATTATTGGCGGGCTTATTTTCATTATTCTGCCAACAAATCCGATAGTATTCAGCGTTTTTTTTAGTAGTGTTTGATTATACTCTGATTATACCATAAGATTAAACCTTGATTTGGATATTTGACATTGATTAATGCGATAGCATACGAGCAGTTCTATGCTCGTGTGTTTATCCTCAAAGTTTATTTGAACTTGAATTTTTTTTTATTAGATTTGGCTATTACAAGCTTTTATACCATGTTATGATGTAGTGTGACATGAATGAAGCCAATATTGTTTTAGACAAGAAAGAATAAACAAAATGAAGAACTTATTATTTCAGGAATAAACCAATAATAATTCAAAATCTCAAATAACAAAAACAATAATTTCAAAAGGAAGGAATGTTGAGTTCAAATGCACTAGCCACATGTAAAATCAAAATTAAAAAGGGAAAAATGTAAAAGCTGCATTGCAATATATAACTGATTTATTATAAAAGGAATAAAACTCTTGTTCTTCCAAACTATAGTACTATATGAACCAGATGCTATGTCCTGTATAAATAATAGAAAAATGTTAAAACAACAGATCATGAATAACAAGGCTATGAATAGAGGTTAAAATTAAATCAGGAATCATAAATTAACAATATATGAACTAAATGAAGCATAAACCTCATCATTTAAACTTGTGGATTCCATTGAATTCTGAATTTGAATCATAGATTTTACTTCAATAAGCAGCAAATTTTCTAGTCTTTCCAATAAAAATAGAATCAAAATCCTTAATGCTGAGAAGAGGAGAGTGAAGCGCTATATGGAGAAGAAAAAAAATTGAGGAGTGAGGAGTAGTAGCTCCAGCACGTTGAGTAGAGTAAACAACGATGAGGAGAATGAACAGACTCAACTATATTGAGAAGAGGAGAGTGAAATGCTGCGCAGAAAAGAGAAGAAATTGAGGAGTGAGGAGCAGTGTCTCCAACGCATTGAGCAAAGTAAACGACAATGAGCAGAATAAAGAGACTCAACGACGCTAAGAGGAGAGTGAAGTGCTGCACGGAGAAGAGAAAAAATTGAAGAGTGAAGAATAGTGGCGCAATGGAAGAACTGGGGTGAGTGCATCGTGGTTTTGTTTTGGCGCGTCATGTATTTTTAGACAATTTATGCATCAACGTATCCACTTGCCGTACAAATAGTATTTTTTATTTTTTTTTTTACCATTGAATTTTTAATAAATTTTAGTTATTTAATTAGCTTTTAATTTTAAATTTGTTGGATATATTAATTCTTACATCAAATTATGTAAAAAATTAGACAAATCAATTACTGTTATTATTTAATAAAAGATATAATAATCTCTAAAAATTTTTAAATTTTCATATCAATTCTTTCATTTAAAATAATTTTTTTTGTTTTTAATATGTTAATTTCATTTTTAACGTTCAAAATATGTTTGAATTTAGTAAAATGTAAACAATTGTTTCCACATATTACATTTTCATTACGCAATTATATTATTTTTTATTAAAAACAATTTAACTTTTACCCCATATTTTATCAGAATATCAATGATATTTTAAATTATTTCATAAAACTATTTTAACTATATTCATTTTTTCAACTACTAATATCTAAACTTCATAATTCACTATACCAATCAGAGTTAGCTAAAATGATTGGAATTCGGAAACCAAGAAAGCATATGAAGAACTAGGATTTCTTCTCAGCTTGTCAAAAATTAAACAAATTAAAGGAAGGTTTTGGTAAGATGTAATCAATCTATGGATAACATATAAAGCGAGAGATGTAGTACGATGAAACAGGGTCAACATAAGCAGTGTCCAAGTCCAATGTGTTAATTAATTAAGAGCATGAAGAATTGAAATAAGTTATTAAAAAATCGCTAGGCTTGAATCTAACTATTCTGATTGAAGATATAGCTTGTTTGAGTCAGGTACAAACATTGCATTGTGTCTCTTGAATTAGTTGTTCTTACGGATCTGTTTACCGATAATTTTTAGTGTTTTTTATTAATTGAATATAATATCTTAAATTAGCTGTAATACATCATATATGGACACTCCTTGTTGTTCGGTTAACGTGTGTTCTCCTCAAATGATAGAAAATATAAAATAGAAATATGAAGAAAAAGGGAGTTGTTGCGCTGTTGGGCAAAAGATGTGCTTGCTATTAATTAATGCAGTTAGTCACTTAATCACTTTGTTAAGAGGAGAAAAATATTCATATATCTAGCTAGACAGGATAATTGTTCAAAAAATCTTAGCTATTTCCTATAGTATAAATTAATCTTCTTATAATAATATCTTGATCGTTAACTCCCTAACATGCTAATAACCAATCATATAACACATACAAAGGTGATGTTTACGCTTATAAATTGCTTAATAAACAAGATTGAAAATTAATTAGCAATATAAAATTAATTTAACGTACACAAGAATCTTGTACAAACAATTGAAATAGTTTAAATTAGTTCGTAAATAAAAAGAGTGGATTTCGTACCTAATTACTTACGTTACACGATCTTGACTCATCATATATAAAACTTTGGTTTTTAATTCAGTATTCATGTACAAAATAATTCAGTCATATTTTTTTAAATTACATTTAATAGAATAGGTTACACTTTTTTTTATGATACCGTTTTATAAGAGAATAAGAAACACAATTGTGGCATTATTTAAAAAATATAATCTTAAATACAATAAAAATTATTTGTAAAACATAGCCTTATGTTAATATTTTTAGGTACACTTTTTTTACGAAAAAGAACGTGATAAACCTTAATTTTGTGGTTTATTTTGTATTGAATTAGGTGGATTTTATCAATTTTTTTTACATTTATTCACTAAAATAGCATGGTTTTTTAATTCTCCCAAATTTGTGCTTAATGATTGAAAACATGCTTTTTAGGCCCTAAAATAGCTAAATTTAATTCACTTTAATTACATTCGATGCATTGATATGTTTGTTGAGTGATTTCAGGCTTATAAAGCAAGGACTGGATGGAAGAAGTGAAGAGAAAAGCATGCAAAGTGGAGAATTCATAAAGAAATGAGCATTTGGAGGATTCATGACGCGTATGCGTGACCGACGCGTACGCGCAAGAAGGTCTTTTTCCAGGTGATGCGTACGCGTGACCCATGCATACGCGTGACAAGCGGCACGTGACCTCATTAAAGGCAAAACGTTGGGGGCGATTTCTGAGCCATCCAGGCCCAAATCCAACTCATTTCTGATGCTATTGAACCCAAGAATTGAAAGAAGAGGAACCAAGTATTCATAGTTTAGTTTTCATCATGTTTTATATTAGAATTCTAGTGGGAGAAGCTCTCTCTTCTATCTAAAATTAGGTTAGATTTTTCTTAGATTTAGGTTTAACTCTTGTTTTCATTTACTTTTCCTTGCAATTTATTGTTCTTACATCCTTGCTCTTCTGGTTTTATTTGTCATTTTCTTTATTTTGTTGCCTTTATGTTTATGACACTTTGTTGCTCTTGATTTTCATTTAATGCATTTTATGTTTTATGTTCCTTTTTCGTTTAATTGAATTCTTATTATTATTTTCTTGCATTGGGTAGTTGTAGATTTAACATTTCTTGCCAATTTACCATGCTTTCCTTTTATGCCTTCCAAGTGTTTGATAAAATTTCTGGTTGGATTTTAGAGTAGATTTTGGTACTCTTAGCTTGTGATTGAGGACCTAGGTCCCTTGAGATTATTGATGTCTAATTCCATTGGTGATTTAGGATTGTTCATTGGTTCTAGGACCAATTATGTCCACTTGACTTTTCTTCAATTATTAGAGGATAACTAAGTAGAATTAATCCTTTGTAATCACCATGTTATGGTCAATTATCCAAGATAGGATACCTTGACTCTTAGTCCTTGCTAAGACCCATCTTAGTTGTTAGTTTTACCTTCTTGTCAATTTTACATTTCTTGTTATCAAACCCAAAACCCGAAAATATACAACCCATAACCAATAACATGAATACTTCCCTGCAATTCCTTGAGAGACGACCCGAGATTTAAATACTTCGGTTATTTTTATTGAGTTTGTACTAGTGACAAATAAATTAAACTTTGATTGAGGTTTAATTGTTAGTTTGGAACTATACTTGCAACGGAATTATTTTAGTAAATTCCTAACTGACATTAATCCTCCATCAGAGTGCTTTTTAAGAGTTGCATATTTATTATGTTTTGGGTGCACTTCAAAAATAATACCTAATGTATCTAGGGCCAAATACTGGCACTTAGTGAATATTTTTCCCTCTTTCCCCCCAAACGCACAGACATGACCGAATTCGATTGCGCCTTCATCACCTTTCAGGGAGCTCACTGGTGCACGAAAATAGAACTCGCACAACTGAACTGGCAAGTGCACCGGGACGTTCAAGTAATACCTCAGGTGAGTGAGGGTCGATCCCACGAGGATCGTTGGATTGAGCAAGTAATGGTTATCTTGCAGATCTTAGTTTGGCGAATAAAAGAGTTAGTTATTGTTGTTGTAAACGCATAAAATAGAATAATAAAGAAAGCAATACCGAACTGGTGTAGAAACAATGATAGGAAATCAGTTAAGTCCTTGGAGATGCTTGTTCTTCCGGATTAATACTTCTTACTGACTACTTTAACAATGAGTGATTCATTCAATGGCAAGGCTGTAAGTGATTAAAGCAGGGATTAGTGGTCATTAATCTACTCTGATCCAAATCACACATCGGTGCTAATGGTCATCCAATCTGAACGAGGGTAAAGCTTGTGCAATTCAATCTTTGGTGATCCTACTCAACGCCATAGACAAGGTCAAATCTTTCGGATTGGAGAATAATTCTCTATATTCTAGCCTTAATGCCACAGAGACCTCAATTACCCATGACTAACGAGATTTCGTATCATGTATCCCAATTAGCCCAGATACTCTATTGGAACCTGTGATGTATTCTCAAGCTGCAGCTCAATACTATCCGGCTATGGCTTCGCACGAGCTCATGTAGAATAAGGAGTCATACTCTCGTTCCACACTAGATTCATGAAGATGAAGAATGACAATACATCATAGAATGTGACCAAACATATATTAAAGTAGAAGAAGTAATAATATTAATCCATAGGAGTGAGCAGAGCTCCTATCCTTAACTTAGGAGGTTTAGTTGCTCATATTTTACAGAACAACAGAGAAAAATGTATGATAGGTTCGAAGATCCCTAACAAGGGTGATCTTCCTTCTATTTATACTAATAATTAGACCTAAAAAGATATTAATAATAATTAGAAATTACAAAAATGAGATAGACTAGACTAACGAGTGTGAAAATCCACTTCTGGGCCCACTTTGGTTGAGTGTCTGGGTTGAGCTTGGCATCCAACTTGGATGAATGGGCATTGAACACCTATTAAGGGATGTCCACGCTACCTTGTGCCCCTTTGGTGGTGTTGAACGCCAATATTGGGCGTTCAACTTCGGGGTTGGTCCTTCATGGTCGTTGAACGCCAGAAAGGGGGTATATTGGACGTTCAACGCCCACTTTGGTCAGTCCTTTCCAAAGAAGAGTATAGACTATTATATATTTCTGGAAAGCTCTAGAAGTTATCTTTCCAACACTATTGAGAGCGCATCAATTAAACCTTTGTTGCTTAAGATATTTTCGTTGGAATGCACGAAGGTTAGGATTTGACAGCATTTGCTATCCTTTCTTTGCCTCTGAATCAGACTTTGTCAAAACGTGCCAATTTCACCCAAAAATCACCTGAAATCATAAGAAAAATATAAAAACTCAAAGTAGCATCCAAAAGGTTAATTTTCACAAAAGCATACTAAAACTTAATAAAACTTAATAAAATATAACTAAAAACACACTAAAAATGCTGTGAAATAAGGTATAAGATGCTTTGTCATCATAACACCAAACTTAAACTGTTGCTTGTCTTCAAGCAACTAAAAACAAGATAGGACAATTGGAAGGGAAAAATACAATAGGTCTCAGAGTTGTCCATGAAGCTTAGTTCCTAATACTGAGTGGGACTATTAGCTCTTTACTTCTGAACAATTTTGGCATCTCATTTTCTTTTGAAGCTCAGAAATATTGGCATCCATTGGAACTAGAATCTGGATGATATTATTGATTCTCTTCTTTTAGCTTTTCTTGATTCCTGAACATAGCTTTTTTCTTTTGGTGCTTTGCATAGCTTTTTTCTTTTGGTGCTTTGCACCTTTTTTAGCCTAGTCATGACTCTAAGCGTTTTGTTTTCAAGTATTACCACCGGATACATAAACGCCACAGGCACTTAATTGGGAGAACCCTTTGGATTCAAATTTAGCTTTGCTTAAATTCCCAGACAGTGGTACCCAGAGTTCTTAAGTGTACTCTTTATTTTTGGATCACAACTTTAACTGCTCAGTCTCAAGCTTTTTACTTGACACCTTCATACCATAAGCATTTAGTTAGGGATAGCAACTCATTTGAGCTTTTTAGGCCGCTTTTCACCCTAATAACCATTCATGCTCAAAGCTTTGGATCCTTGCTCTTTTCTTTTTCTTTTGAGCTTTCTTTTATTTTTCTTTTATTTTTTTCTTTTAATTTTTTTCTTATTGCTACTTTTTTTTGCTTCAAGAATTAATATTTTATATTTTTTAGAGAGCCAATAATACTTCTCTAGATTCACTGTTCTTCAAGAGCCAATATACTTAACCCCAATATCAAATATGCACGGTTAATTCATACATTCAGAAAATAAATGCGAGGCTACCACATCTAATTATTTGAAACATCTCATTATACTAAGAACTTATGTATCTCAGTATTTCTTTTTCAAATAAATTTTTTTTAAGCTTGGTGATGGATATATAGGATATCTTATAACTAGAACAAAATAAAAGAAAAGTAAATAAAACTAGAAAAAAAAAACAAAATACTACTTGTAATCATGCATTAGAATAGAAAACAAAGAGAAGAATACAGTAAAATGTAAATGAAATGAACATAAGTAAAGGGGATAATGGAACTCAACCACCTCAGTGACGGCAGCTGCTGCTTCCTCGGAGAATCCAATGGAGCGTTTTAGCTCCTCCCTCATGATCCTCTGATCCTCCCTTATCTGATGGAGGATGGCAACTTGATCTTGGTGCTCAATCTTCAGCTGATCTACAGAAGAATTCAGCTCCCCTAGAGACGTGTCCAGGTGGTCCCAATAGTTCCGGGGAGGGAATACATTCCGTGAGGTATTGCTGGGATCTCAAGTGTAGGTGGCTGAATAGGCTCATGTTGTGGTCCATGTGCAGGTTCCCTGGCATGCTCCATCCTCCTCTTGGTGATGGGCTTGTCCTCCTCAATCAGGGTGTCTCCTACTATGCCTATTCCAGCAGAGTGGCATAGGCAACAGATGAGGTGAGGAAACGGTAGCCTTGCTTGGGTGAAGGCTTTGTCAGCTACCTTGTAGACCTCTTAACGTATTACCTAATTTCTGAGTATGATGGAGTGAATGATTGTTGCTCTCTCAATGGTAACCTCAGATCAGTTACTTGTGAGGAGGATGGAGCATTGGATAAACTCCAACCATCCTCTAGCCACAGGCTTGAGGTCAAGCCTACCCAGTTGGTAGGGCTTGCCTTGTGCGTCCCTCCTCCACTGAACTCCTTCCATACAAATATCTGTAAGCACTTGCTCTAGACATTGGTCAGAGTTAACCCTTCGAGGGTAAGAGTGTGGATGTCCTAGCATTTGAGGCAATTGTAGCGCCAACCTTATATTTTCCAGGCTGAAATCCAAGAGTTGCTCTCTCACCATGGTGTGCCAAATTTTAGGATTTAGGTTCACACTCATGTCATGCTTTTTGGTGACCCAAGCACTGGTGTAAAATTCTTGCACCATGAGTGTTCCAACTCCAGAAATAGGATTGATCAGAATTTCCCAATACTTTCTCCAGATTTCTTGTAGGAGCTTCGGATATATTCCTCTTCTTTGAGCTTAAAGGTGACCTGGGTATCACCTTTTTATGCTTCATCACATCATAGAAGTGGTCTTGATGAACTTTGGTGAGGAATCTCCATGATTCCCAAGGTTCAGAGGTAGAAGCGGGAGCTTTTCCTTTTCTTTTCCCACAGACAAGGTCAGATCTTTCGGATCGGAGAATGATGCTCTGTATTTTAGCTTTAACACCACAGAGACTTCAATTATCCATGACTAATGAGATTTCATGTCACGTATCCCAATTAGCCCAGATACTCTATTGGAACCTGTGATGTATTCTCAAGCTATAGCTCAATACTATCTAGCTAAGGCTTTGCAAGAGCTCATGCAGAATAAGGGGTCATACTCTCGTTCCACCACAGATTCATAAAGATAATGAACGACAATACATCATAGAATGTGACCAAACATATATTAAATTAGAAGAAGTAATAATATTAATCCATAGGAGTGAGCAGAGCTCCTATCCTAACAAGGGTGATCTTCCTTCTATATATACTAGTAACTAGACCTAAAAAGATATTAATAATAATTAGAAAGTACAAAAATGAGATAGACTAGACTAAGGAGTGCGAAAATCCACTTCTGGGCCCACTTTGGTTGAGTGTTTGGGTTGAGCTTGGCGTCCAACTTGGATGAGTGAGTGTTGAACGCCTACTAAGGGAAGTCCATGCTACCTTGTGCTCCTTTGGTGGCCTTGAACGCCAATCTTAGGCACTCAACTTGGGGGTTGGTCCTTCTTGGGTGTGGAATGCCAGAAAGGGGGTAAGTTGGGCGTTCAACTCCCATTTTGGGTAGTCCTTTCTAAAGAAGAGTATAGATTATTATATATTTTTGAAAAGATCTGGAAGTTAGCATTCTCCACAAAAAGCACAAACCCTTCACCATCACCATTGACTGTCACCCTCCACTTAACACTCACCGCAACTCACCACTTGCCGCCAGTTGCCAATCACCATTCACAGCCAGTCACTAGTCACTACTTACCACATCGCTACACTGACCAGCTCTCCTTCGCACATAAAACCCTTCACCATCGGCACACATCACCCTCACCATTCTCACCGTCGCCGTTGACCGTCGCCCTCTACCACATCACTGCATTAACCGTCGCTCCTCTTTGCCTCCCTGTATTGATCTTCACTGTGCTGCCCTCACCATCATCATCTCTGCGCTTCTCATCGTCCTCTCTGTGCTCACATCGTTGGATAGGTATTTATGGATTTCCATTTGGTTCTGAAATTTTAGAGGTTTAGGATTTTGATTTTACGGATTTTAATTTGGGGGTTTTAATCTGTGAAATATGGCTTTGTGAATTGTGATTTGATAACATGCATGCTATTGTTGATGAAGATGCCTAAAATGAAACACATGGTTTAAAATTAAACACAATCACAAAGCATCAATGAACAAGAGTATCCGGCCAACAGTTTTTACTGGAAAGTTCATGAGCTATGGCATAGTCAAAATACGTTTATACTGAGTGCACTGGCATTCATGACTCATTTTGTTTTGCAGTAATTCATTTAATAACTTTATATTCTCTTTAAAAAAAATTGTATATCATTGCTTAGACGAGGCAAAATGAAAATACAAAATAGAAGCTTGTGCGAATAACATGATATGACAATTTGGAACTACATGTAGCTCTTGAAAGGTAGGGAAAAAAGAGGTACAATCCATAATCTCCATCCAAATCTAAAGATGCAATACACTGTATGTATAGATTTCAATTTTTGAAAGTCCTCAATTGAATTTGTATTTGCCTGTGGCAGGGGGAGTTGCAGAGGCAGTAAGTAGGCACAACCAAATTATAAATGTACATTTGACCCAGAGACCAAGCTAGTAACTAGTAAGTGGAGTACACACACTACACCCTTCATTCGCCTCATTTATTGCAACTAAATCTGCTCTATAAAATTTGTGATGCTGGATCATTTTGGGTTTCTGTTGGTCTATTTTTCTGCATAAATCTTTTTAACATGTTTGCAACATTATAAATAATCATTGTGTTCCCCCCCATTGCTCGTGTTATTAGTATCGCTAGTTGAAATACTATTTCACATGTGCAATCTTCCTGTGGCACGGAACAGTAATCTAGGGTATCTTTATATTGATTTCTAATTTTGTTAATCAAAATTAGAAACCATTTGTGAGGATTTAAGTATTTGACCCCTTAACCCGCAGGTGAATCTTATGTGTTACAAATTACTATGCGTTACTTTTCTTTCTTACTTAGCATTTTGCATTTTACTTTATCTCTTTATTTTCTCTTTTACTTTTTTTATGTATTTTCTGCTTCTTGTCTTTTCTTTTCTAAATATAAATAATATCATTTGTTTTCCCTTTCTGTTGACCAGAGACGAGTGTAATACTGTTAGCTTCATTATGCAAGCAAGTGCCACCACTTCACTTCTTTAATTTGACTTTATTACATCATTATTTTGTTTTCAACATTTTGTTCGAATTCGGATAAAATATTCAAAGATATATAAATTTGGAAAACTTTCACACGTACCGGTGTACTTTACTGGCATACTAATATACAATGATTTAAATATATGGAAGGTTGTGATGCAGATAGAGAATGTTAATGTGATTGTGCAAATATTCAGAATACCTTGAGGAATATACCTTCTGTTCCCTTAGCTAAAGAAGGAAGGTTCAAAATCTTATGTCTGCACCGAGGTGGCACGGATGTCAGCGTGACTTACAAATGGCTCATCTCGTAGCTTGTTATGGTGGGGAGAAGAATTGAGCGTGAGCTGCTGAGGTATTTGTAGATTGGGCCACAATGATTAGGCTGTTATTTAAAATTGAAGTATACTTACTTTTGTATGGCCTAGGCGATTACTTTAATTTTTTGTAAGATATCAGATGAAATTTATAGAAGGTTAAGGTGGTTACGAAAAGGAAAAAAAAACAAAGGCTTAAGGATATAAAGGGAAAAAATGGCTTAGAGTTATCATAATGAAGTGTTTACCAAGGTTTAGTTTATTTAATTAATTATTGCGGTAAACATAAAATATTTGAATTAAGAATATTGTTACAATATGATTTTGAAGGATAGTATTTATAAAGGGTTAGACATAGGTTAGTGATTGTATAATGTATGTGAAAACTGAGAAAAAATGCAATAGTTCTATTGGTTATAAAAAAAAGTCAATTAGAAATTTTTACAAAAATAATCTCGTCAAATTATAGATCCAAACTGATAAACAACCCTCAATCAAAGTTTAATTTGTTTATCACTTAAGTCAAACCAATAAAAACTGAGAGTATTTAAATCTCGAGTCGTCTCTCAAAGGAATTGCAGGAAAGTGTGCATATTATTGGTTATGGGAAAGTATTTTTGGGGTTTTGAGATTGATAAATAAGAAATTAAAGCTAACAACTAAGAAAGTTCTTGACAAGGGTTGAGAATTGGAATTCCTATCCTCATTGCCATCCTCAAATGTTATGGTAAGTGTAAATTGCTCTCACTTAGTTAGCCTCTAGCAAATGAAGGAAAGTCAACTGAATAAAATTAACTTGACTTCACAATTCCTAGCCAACTCATAGTGAAATACTGGATTTAGTGAAATTCAAGCTAAATAGCAACCTTCAATTACCAATCAACAAGAGATTTTGATAATTCAAGAGTCTCCAAATTACCAACCCAAGTCAAGAATACAAAAAATCTATCTAAAATCCAACCAAACATTTTATTAAACACTTGGAAGGCATAAAATGAAAGCATGGTAAAATTGCAAGAATAATAAAATCTAATGCCACCAAATACAAGATAACACTAATAGCAACTCACTTAAACAATAAGAAACATAAAAATTCATCAACTGCGTTAAAGAAAATGAAAATCAACAAGAGTTCAATAATATAAAAGCAACGAAATACAATAAATACCAAGTAAAACTAAGAAAGCAAGGATGTAGTAACATGAATTTGTAATGAAAACTAAATCAAGACAAGAATTAAAACCTAAACCTAGGAGAAATTTAATCTAATCTACCATAATTCTTGAGAGAAAGAGAGCTTCTATCTCTAGAATATATCCAAAAACATGATTCTAACTAAACCTAATTGCTATCCCTTCATCCTTCTTGAATTTGGCCTCTAATAGTTTCAGAAATGAGTTGGATTAGGCTTTGGCAGGTCTAGAAATTGCCCCCAGCGACTTCTTATTAATGAGTCATGTGATCGCATTCGTACGTACAGATGTCTGACCATGCGTACGCATCGCTGTAGAAAAATGCAATCATGCCTACACATTAATTCTTGTGCGTATGCATGGTTGTAAAAATTTCAATTGTGCGTACGCATGAATTCTTGTTGGTACACAAGGCTGTAAAACATTCCAAACTTCATTTCTTCATGAATTATTCACTTTTGCATGCTTTCTTCTCACTCCTTCAATCCATACTTGCCCTGGATACTTGAAATCACTTCATTAAATACATGAAGTCATTAAATGAAATTAAAGAGAATTAAAATTAGCAAATTTAGGACCTAAAAAGTATGTTTTCAATCTTAAGCACAATTTAGAAAGAATTCACAAAACCATGCTATTTTAGTGAATCAATGCAAGAGAAGTCAATAAAATCCGCCGAAGTAGAGCAAATAAATACCATGAAATGTGAATTTATCACCCATACTTAAGGAATATCATGTCTTCATGCTAAACCCAAGAAAGATACAAGAAGGGGGTATTAACATTTATTCAAAGTAAACTACCTATATGTAATGCATGCAACTACTTGGTCAAAATAAATCAATTTCTAAGAATACATATATGATCATAAGGGCTAAGCAATCACAACTAAGTACAACCCAATAATTGGTTAGAGTTATTGAAAAAAATTTACAACTTGCAAGATAGGAAGTAATAACCGGTGGAAAACATAAAATTGAGCAATCGAATCCCTCACCGGATGTGTATACACTCTACTTGCTCAAGTGTTTAGGGTTGATTCACTCAATTCTCCTCTAATCATGCTTTTCAAGATTTGTTTTTCATCTAACAATCAACAATTCTTCAATATATTCATACAAGTATCATGAGGACTTATCCAAAGGTTGTAATGGGGCTAGAGTAAGGGTAAGGATATATATGGTCAAGTGAGCTAGAAATTTGAATCTTTGATTAACTTAAACTTCCCACCTAACCTATGACAACCTATTTAACTCTAATGCAAAACTATCTATCCATTATTCACATTTCATACACCCATGCATTCTTTTCAAATCACAACACATATGAATTGTTATTATTACTTTACTTTGAGGCATTTTATTCCCTTTTTATTGCTTTCTTTTTTTCTTTTTCTTTTTCTTTTCCTTCTTTTTATTTTTCTTTTATTTTTCTCTTTTTTTTTAAATAAAAAATATATAAAAGTATCAATGCATATGGTTTAAACATTTAAGACATGAGTATGTATCCAATTCCCAAAATTTTCAATGAAAACCCAAAATACACTTTTATCTCAACCAATATTCCCAAACTTCCCCACACTTCCCAAAATTAAGTCATGTTATTGAGAACTATTGAAAAGATAGAGTAGGCATTTGATCAAGACCAAAGGCTTGGTTATTATCAGGTTAAGCTTCAATACATAATTTCTTGAAACATGGCTTGAACTTTTTTAAACATGTATAATTTTGATAAAATCATTTATTCTGAATGTGTTTTGGATTAGAACTTTTCACTCAAGATTAGTCGATTGGTCGAACGACCGACATCTCCCTACACTTAAAAGTTTACATCATCCTTGGTGTATATGAAGATGAGCAAGGGGGTACAACGACTTCACAAATTGCCACCTTCAGCTGGTGGATCAATCGGTTGCTGCATGTTTTTTTTCTGCTTCTGTTTTTGCTTATGGTGGGTCATCCTAAAAGATAGAGAACAGGATAGTAAGATGAGTAAATGCAAAAGCAAGGAATCATAGATTGTTAAAATGAGGTAAGAATTACTAAAATAAAGTGAGTGAATTAGTGTGTGACATTAATAAAAATAAGTGCATGAATTCTAAGTTACGGGTAATTTAGAATACACACACTAGCATTGAAGGCCATGTCATAATTATACAAAAGAAGTATGCATGTCCCTCATTCTAATGTGCTTGAGAAACTTTGAAGAAAACTTGTAAGTTAAGATAAACAAACAAGTGCTAAAGAAGCATAAAAGCATTCAAGCAAGAAACAATTGATTGTGAAATGGATAAAGAAGGAAAATTGGTTGATGTGTAAGGAAGCTTAATGAACCAAATAGAATATGGAACTCACACATCAATCAATAACACACTTTGAATTTTATTTGCAATACCTAATTTACATAAAGTGGAAAATATAGGTGCTATGCAATTTAAGAAAAGATGGATATAAGGTGAGATTAATCACATAGCAAGCATGGTCCACAAAGCTTACTAGGTAAGCTTACGATTCAATTTCACAATTCTAAAATTTCAATGAATGAACTAGGTGATGTCAATCAAGGTCAATCATAAACAAGCATCACTTAACAAAAAAAGCATTAACTACATACAATTTCCATATAATAGATAGTGAATTCAAATTACATGGTGGCTAGCTACAACATGCAAATTAAAAATCCAAAAGCATTCTTAAAGGCAATGTCATAAGTACCTGGTATGCAAAAATATCAAGTAAGAACAATTTAATACCAAGCAACAAAATATAACCTCAATAAAGGAATCCAATAATGAATATTAATCATAATGATGCCAAAATAGCAACATGTCAGTAATTAGTAGCAATATCTCAACACTATCAACAAATCAAATAAAAAATTTAACACATATCCACTAAAACAAAAAATTAAACTAACTAACAAACTAACTAAATAACTAACTAAATAACTAACTAACTAACTAAAGAAGATGATAGTGGATGGGAAATGATAGTGGTGGACGGTTGTTGGAAGAGGGGAAGAAGAGGAGAGAAGAGAAGAAACAAAGGGAATGTGAAACAGGGGGTGGTCACGCATACGCGTAGGGAAACGGGATGTGACGCACGTACGCGAGCAGCTGAGACGCAGAGGGTAGCCTCGTTCCAATGTGGTCGCATACGTGGAAGTGACCGTGCACGTGGGATGGTTAAAAAATATGATTATGCGTACGAATCAATATGGGCGTACACGTGGGTAACGCGTACATGGGGTCGCGCGTACGCCTGGGTCATGCGTACGCATGACAAGGTGCCCTATTTTTCAAAATTTTTCAACTTCTTGCACCAAACCAAGCATTTCAAACATCCAACCAGTTACCTAAACACTACCAAACTTTATTTAACACACTAGACTACCAAATAAACTCAACCAACTAAACTAAACATGAAATTACACTTATACCATTATATACAAAAGAAAAAAGTGAAAAGATGTTACCATGGTGGGGTGCCTCCCACCTAGCATTTTTATTTATAGTCCTTATGTTGGACATTTGATGAGCTCCTTGTCATGATGGCTTATGTTTGAACTTATCCTTGAACTTCTACCAATGCTTGGATTTCCAATAAACTCCAAAGTTCAAAGTTAATAGCACCAAACTTTGATGAAGTTTCACACAAGCTAAGGGCTCCTAAAACTAATATTTCTTTTGTAATCCGGGGTCCCAAGTCTTGGTTTTACACCCATCTTCTAGTTGATCATCAAAATTCCAATTGGGTGGCAAGCAATTAGAATTCTCATTCAAGCACCGAACTCTCCTCCTAAACCCATCCCATTGAGCTCTATACCAACCTTTGCATTTCAAATTTGACCTCTCAACCACAATGAACCTTGAATGGCATTTCCAACCACTAACCATCTCTCTTTTGCTCTTAAATCCACAAAGGGCCTAAGTTGACCATCTGTTTCAAGCAAACCATGTTCAACTGGGATAATAAAGCTTAAGGATATGAGTTTTACCCACAAATGATATGATGGATGGTTGCTTAACAAGAGAGGCTCCAACCGGATTTGGCAACGTGATTGCAACTCCCTTTGGCTCTTCCTTGATAACTTCCACCTCTTGACAAGCTTCTTTAACTTCAACCTCTACCTCACCAAATTCTTCTAATTCTTTCCCATCACTCAAGTCATAAGTTGGAGGTTGAGTGAGGTCTATGATAAGTGGCCTAGAGCGGGTTCGGAATTTATCTCAAAATAAGATTGGCATTGTAAGTATAGTTCCAAGCCCAATAATTGACCAATATCAAATTCAATTCTAAAGATAATGTCACAAATCAAAGCAAATATTAACCAAGAGTATTAAGACTTCCGGGTCGTTCTCCCTAGGAACTAGTGACAACAAGTGCATACAATTTTGTTGTGAGAAAGCAAATGGGGGTTTTCAATGATTTAAGCAAACAATAAAGAGATGAAAGAACGAGACAAAATTGCAAGTAATAAAGTAATAAAAGAACAAAAGAACTATGTATGCAATATAAACAAGTAAGACTCAAAATTGATGGAAAAATGGTTTAAAACATAAATGAAACCTTGACTTGGGATGAGTTATAGAATCCCTTCCTTGCCATAACCACAACTATGATAATTATGATGGATTAATCTCACTAAGTCAACCCTTACATCGGAGAATAAGTCAAGTGAGCATAATTGTTATCAATCCATATTTCCTAGCTAACTTACTAATTACCTTAGTAAAAAGCTAGCGTTAGTGGAAATAATAACAATTAACAACCCAAGAATTATCACTAAATATTGGACATTAAGGCTCTAGTAATATATGAACTCATTTTCCCCAAGCCAAGGGATGGAAATCTACCCCATAACTAAGGTTGACATTTCATCAAACACCTAGTATGCATATTCATAAAGCATGGCAAAATTGGGAAAAGGGTAAAAGCTATAAATCATAAATGATCAAAATCAATAAAAGCAATTCAATCAAACATGTAAGAGCCATCAAACATCAACTTAAACAACTAGCAATCCAAAATTGCAAGACTATGTAAATTGGCAAGAGGAATGAAAATAAGAGAAAATGTAGAACAAGAAACGAATTAAAAGAGACAATTGAAGGAATACTTACAATGTAAATTGCAAAATCCAAAAGCAAGAACTTGAACTATAAAATCTTACAAAACCCTAATTAAACTTTAAGAGAGCAAAACCTAAAACTACACTAATACTACTCCTAAAGTGTGTTTCTACCCTACTCTAAGATGGCTCTAAGTTAATGCCTTCATATGTGTTGTTGCTCCCTTAATATAACCTCTTAAACCAGCCTCAAGCCTTCAAAAATGGGCTAAAGGGAGCCCCAAATCGCGAGTGCATGTGCATTTTTAATGAAGGCACGCACTAGGACCTGTTCGGACGCACAGGCGTGTGGGTCCGCACACTTCGCCAAATTTCCACTTGTGCGTACGCACAGATGGTTGTGCGCACGCACACTTCGCGATGCTTTGGATTCCCTCTGCTTGGGTTCTTGTGCGTACGCACGGGTAGTTGTGTGCACGCACGCATGCTGATTCCTTCTGTGCGTACGCACGCATCCTTGTGCGCACGCACATATGACTGAGCTCTCCTCCTTTGTTTTCTCCATGCTTTCTCCCAAATGCATGCTCCTCTTCGATTGCTACCAAGCCGTTTCTACCTTATTCATCTGAAATCACTCACAAATAACATCAAGGTATCGAATGGAAGGTAAATGGAATAAAATTAGTCAAAATAAGTGCAAAAGAGCATGTTTCCATATTTATGTCCAAATTAGGGACATAATACAAAAGTATGCTATTTGAGTGCTTAAGTGTGAGTTTGTGTGCTAGAATCCATCCAATTTGAGTCAAAATATATCATCAAATATGGACTCATCAATTCTCCCGCACTTAAACAATAGCATATCCTCATGCTAAACACATAAAAAAGGAGAAGGATAAAAGGGTAAGCGACTTATTGAATGCACTATCTATATGCATGCGAGTATACTATATACTATCTATACCTATATATTTATCTATAGTTCCTATTGATTTGGTGAAAACAAACAATTAAATTTCCAAGCAAGTATATGGACATATAGGGCTAAGCAAAGAATTAACTCAATGCAGTCAAAATCTAAAGAATTGATTCAAGTTTCAAAATGAAGTAACTTGCAGAATACATGATAAGTGAGGTGAAAACATAGAATTAAGTAATTGAATCCTCACCAGGTGTGTATATACTCTAAACGCTCGGTGTTTAGAATTGAGTAATTGAACCCGTCATCACACTTTTTATACACATTCATGCATCTTTTTCATACAAATCCACATATGTACTTCTTATTCATTTTTTTCATTTTCTTTGGGATGACTTTTGTCCCATCTTATTATATTTTTTTCTATATTTTTTTCTTTTTCTTTTTTTATGACAAATGCATATGGTTAAAGCAAATTGATACATGAATGTGCATCCATTTTCAAAATTTTTTTTCAAAGTATACCCAATACAAACTTTTTCATTCACTACCAATGTTTCGCAAAAGTTCTCCCACACTTAAATGAAACACACTCCTCAACCTAAGCTAATCAAAGATGCAATTCAAGGTAATTCATGGTTTTCTGCTAAAGGTTGTGATGTGCTAATATCAAGAACAATCAGGTAAATAAAGCTCAAAGGGGTTTAACAATGGTAGATGCGAAGGGTAGGCTATATGGGTGAGTGAGTTTAATTCAAAAATGGCCTCAATCATGCTAAATGCATTCAAGACATCAAACATTGGACATAAAGAATCAAGCAAAACAAAGATTACAATCATAGAAGGAGCATAGCACACAATGAACAAAAATAGTGGTTAAAATGTGTAACCACTCATTAAAGCTCAAAAACTCACAAGGTATTTTGTTCTATCTCTCTTCTATGTTCTATGAAAAATGATTTTCAAATCAATTCAATAGAACGCCCTTAAGACAAAATTCTTGGAAATCATTGTTGTTTTTCACCAAAATTATTTCCTATATGTATGTATGTATGTGATGGATGCAATTTTCAAAATTTTTCCTAGTTCTCTCCTAATTTTCAACAAGCAAAAATTAACATGAATAACTAGGACAAAATTGAACTAGGTGCTATACTATTCACATCATCCAATCACAACTTTTATCTATAAGCTATATATCATCCAAAAGATGCAAAATGCAATAGATATAAACTATGACTAAAATGCAATGCAACAATTAAAAACATTCCAAATATCTATAGGAAACATAATAAAAGAAAACAAAAGTAAAGTGCAAAGTGTTTAGAAAAGGAATTTACCCCCCTCGAAGATGCCAATCCTCCCCCACACTTAAATAATGCACGGTCCTCCGTGCATGCACATGATCCATGGGTGAAGGACTATGAGGCTCCACCCTCAGTTGTTGGGCTCCGGGGGTTCTGGGTTGCTATATAAACAAATGATCAATAGTTGAGGAAAAGTAAGATATGTGTGTTGTGATGAAAGGCAATGTGTGGTATTCTAAGTGTGCGCATGACTTAGAACACACACACACTGGCCGGGTAAAAACAGAAACCACACAAGCGAAAGAAAAAGTATGTGTTCCTCAATTAGGTGGCCTAGGTTGCACATAAAGAAGTAAAACTTAAGGGAAAAGCAATCCTAGGTAACCACAAAAGTGAATTGAGTATTTGTCATTGGTTATTGAAATTGTACAAGTGAAAGCGCAAGATTGATATAAAATAGCACAATAAACAACAACCAATCCACCAATGAAAAGAAAATCACTTTGTCATCATGAACATTAAGAAAGAGTCACATGGTAAAGATACTTGTTACAAAAAGTGATAAGCTTGATAAAAATCAAGTTAAGTCACTCAAACAAATGCAAAGCATTAACAAGGAGCAAGTACCAGTCATGTGATGAATTTAATATGGAAATTATGATGAACAAGTAATTTCAACTCAAATCACTTAGTTCAATGCACTTACATAATTTGTCCTAGTGTTACAATCAAAACATGAATATTCAAACCCACTAGATACTAGTAAATTAAGACAAAGTATAAGTGCACTGATAAAATTCAATCAACAAGTAACCCTATCAACATCAAGGAAATACTTGCAGTTTATTTAAATAGAAACAACTAAAGTAAAACTAATATAATAACTAAAATAAAAATGAAATGCAAAGAAAACTAAGTAAAGCAAGTAGAAAAACATGGAAAAGGCAAGAAAAGAGAGGGATGGAGGTGGCAGAAGGTGTGTTTGGGCTTAAATGAAAGAGAAATAAAAATTTTTATCCAAAACAGCACTCGTGCATATGCACACTAGGCGAAACTGGGGAGGTGTGCATTCGCACCAAGTGTGCGAGTGCTCCAAACAGAAAGGGAAATAAGACGTGTGCGTATGCACAAACGGGTGCGTACGCACAAAACACTTTTTTTTTTGTGGATCATAGGTGCGTGTGCACAGGTGCCCATGTGCACGCACAAAGGCAAAAAGGGGTGGGGTTCCCACTCACAAGCCATGCCAATGCTCCCACCAGAGGGGGTGTAAGGATGTGTGCGTACGCACAGGGAGGTGCGTACGCATAGAGCCCAAAACAGAGGGAGATGCGCGCGTACATAGCGTGCGAGCGCTCTCAACAGAGGGCATGTAGGCTAGTGTGCATACGCACAGGTGGGTACATACGCACAGTATGTAGAATTTTGTTGTTGTGTGCGTGCGCACAAGGGTGTGCGCACGCACATGCCCTGTTTTTTTTTTTTCAAAATTTTTTTCTTTCAAAATCTAATGCACTTAACCTTAGCTCAACCAAAATTCAACCCCAAACATTCAAAAATCCATAAATGCATGATCCATATGAAAATTAACCTACCAACTCAAAATTAAACTAACTTAAGCTAAGCTAGGATAAGCTAAAATGCAATAAAACAAGACTATAAATGAAGAGAAAGGGTAAGAAAGATGTTACCATGGTACGGTGTCTCCCACCTATCACTTTGGTTTATAGTCCTTAAGTTGGACTTGTTGAGGATATTCTTCCTAGGGTGGCTTGTGTTTCCACTCCTCCTTAACTCTCCATCCATGCTTACACTTCAAGGCTCCTTCGGATCCCATATTCTAGGCCTCCGGTCACCTTCTTCTTGATCACTATGCTTCAAGCCAGATGGACAAGCTTTCAAATGACCCTTGTAGTAACCCAACATTGCCCAGAAATCACCCAATTATGCTTCACACCATGCTTGAGCTCCAAGTCTTGAATTCATTTTCTTGAAGAATCTTGGACTTGCTTGGCCACTAACACTTCTTCCTCCGCCATATACCAACCCAAGAAGGACCTTAAGTTGGTAATCCGTTTCCAAGATAGTATATTGGTGGGGGCCAATGAAGCTCATAGGTGAAATTGTCACCCACTCAATATGTTCTTGGAACGGAATTGCTTCCTCACCAACTTCTTCTTCCCGATCACTCAAGTCATAACAAGGAGGTTATGAGAAGTCTACCTCCATGTCTCTCTCAAACTTAATGGGAAGAGGCTCATTAGGATCATTGAGGGGATTGACCAAGGAGGACAAAAAATCACTTATGATAGAATCCTTATTTTGATCAATATCCCTCAACTCCTCCTTTCTGTCATCCGGTTCACATACTTCACTTTCTCCCTTTTGTTGCACTTCAAGCTCTAACCCTTCTTCCTTCCGTTGTGGCTCCATGCTCTCCTCTTTACCACATTCTTTAGTTGATCCTTTATATTCCTTAAGAGGAATGCGTTGATCGGATGAGTGTAAAAGGATTAAACGGTTTACCGCTTCGGCTATGGTTGCCATGAATTGCCCTTGTGTCTTTCGAAATCCTTCTTGATCTTGGAGAAAGGCTTGAAGGTCTTGATGGTCATAGGTAAAGGGTGAAAAAGCTACACATTACGGTAAAAAATGAGGTTCATTGTTTGGGAGGGAGGTTGTATATGTGGGAGGTAGTTCATGTTGGTAGGTATCTTGAGGTGGTGTGTAAGGAGGTGGATGTTGGTATTGGTGTGGTGTTTGAATATGTGGTCATTGAGGGTTGTGTTGAGGGTAGGGGTCATAGATATATGGTGGTGGAGGTGTATAGTCATAGTGAAATCCACCATATCCTTGGTTTGGGTAAGCATATTAGGGAGGGTATGGTTTATTGTAATATGGAGGAGGTTGCTCCTCCCAAAATTGTTGCTCCAAACCCATGATGCAATCCACAATTGAAGTTATCAAACCCTACAAAATGATCACAACCAAACTCCAAACCAAGAGGGTGATAACTCATAAAGAAAATGGAAAATAAAAACTAAAGACATTAAGTGACAAAAGAAATAAAATGCTAATTATCAACAAAAGCAAACAAACAACCAAAAAGTATGTATTCACACTATTCACATATTTACAACAACCAAAATATAGCATTCAAGACGCTAGCTCCCCGACAATGGCGCCAAAATTTGATAAGTGGCCTAGAACGGGTTCGGAATTTATCTCAAAATAAGATTGACCTTGTAAGTATAGTTCCAAGCTCAACAATTGACCAATATCAAATTTAATTATAAAGATAATGTCACAAATCAAAGCAAATATTAACCGAGACTATTGAGACTCCCGGGTCGTTCTCCCTAGGAACTAGTGACAACAAGTGCATACAATTTTGGTTGTGAGAAAGCAAAGGGGGGTTTTCAATGATTTAAGCAAACAATAAAGAGATAAAAGAACGAGACAAAATTGCAAGTAATAAAGTAATAAAAGAACAAAAGAACTATGTATGCAATATAAACAAGTAAGACTCAAAATTGATGGAAAAGTGGTTTAAAACATAAATGAAACCTTGACATGGGATGAGTTATAGAATCCCTTCCTTGCCATAACTACAACTAAGATAATTATGATGGATTAATCTCACTAAGTCAACCCTCACATCAGAGAATAAGTCAAGTGAGCATAATTGTTATCAATCCACAAGTCCTAGCTAACTTACTAATTACCATAGTAAATGATGAGCGGATAATTTATACGCTTTTTGACATTATTTTTAGGTAATTTTTAATAGGATTTAGCTACTTTTAGGGATGTTTTCTTTAATTATGCTAAATTCACATTTCTAGACTTTACTATGAGTTTGTGTATTTTCTGTGATTTCTGGTATTTTCTGGCTGAAATTGAGGGACCTGAGCAAAACTCTGATAAAAGGCTGACAAAGGACTGCTCATGTTGTTGGATTCTGACCTCCCTGCAGTCGAAATGGAATTTCTGGAGCTACAGAACAACAAATGGCGCGCTCTCAACGGCGTTGGAAAGTAGACATCCAGAAACTGGCGCTCAACGCCACTTCCATGCTGCATTCTGGAGTCAAACGCCAGAAACACGTCACGAACCAGAGTTGAACGCCAAAAACATGTTACAACTTGGCGTTCAACTCCAAAAGAAGCGTATGCACGTGTAAAGCTCAAGCTCAGCCCAAGCACACACCAAGTGGGCCCCAGAAGTGAATTTCTGCATCAATTACTTACTTTTGTAAACCCTAGTAGCTAGTCTAGTATAAATAAGACATTTTATTATTGTATTAGACATCCTGGATTGTATTTTTCATTCTATGATCACGTTTATGGGGGCTGGCCATTCAGCCATGCCTGGACCTTCATCACTTATGTATTTTCAACGGTGGAATTTCTACACACCATAGATTAAGGGTGTGGAGCTCTGCTGTAGCTCGAGTTTTAATGCAATTACTACTATTTTCTATTCAATTCAGTTTATTCCTGTTCTAAGATATTCGTTGCACTTCAACATGATGAATGTGATGATCCGTGACACTCATCAACACTTTCATCTATGAACGCGTGACTGACAACCACCTCCGTTCTACCGTAGACCGGGCGCATATCTCTTGGATTCCTTAATTAGAATCTTCGTGGTATAAGCTAGAATTGATGGCAGCATTCATGAGAATCCGAAAAGTCTAAACCTTGTATGTGGTATTCCGAGTAGGATTCAGGGATTGAATGACTGTGACGAGCTTCAAACTCGCGATTGTTGGGCATGATGACAAGCGCAAAAGAATCAATGGATTCTCTTCCGACATGATTGAGAACCGACAGATGATTAGCCGTGCTGTGATAGAGCATTTGGACCATTTTCACTGAGAGGATGGGATGTAGCCATTGACAATGGTGATGCCCTACATACAGTTTGCCATGGAAAGGAGTAAGAAGGATCAGATGAAGGCAGTAGAAAAGCAGAGATTCAGAAGGAGCACAGCATCTTCATTCGCCTATCTGAAATCCCCACCAATGATTTACATAAGTATTTCTATCTTTATTTTCTGTTTATTTATTATTATTGTTTGAAAACTACATAATCATTTATTATCCGCCTAACTGAGATTTACAAGATGACCATAGCTTGCTTCATATCAACAATCTCCGTGGGATCGACCCTTACTCACGTAAGGTTTATTACTTGGACGACCCAGTGCACTTGCTGGTTAATTGTGCGAGGTTGTGAAGAAAGTGCTGAATTATAAACGCGCACACCAAGTTGAATGACATTATTAGAGATCACAATTTCGTGCACCAAGTTTTTGGTACCGTTGCCGGGGATTGTTCGAGTTTGGAGAACTGACGGTTCATCTTATTGCTCAGATTAGGTAATTTTATTTTCATTTATTTTCAAAAAAAAATTTTTTTTTAAAATTTTTCAAAAAAAATTTTCCCCCTCTGTTTTCGAAAAATCCTTCAGAGTTTTTAAGAATGAATTCTAGAGTTTCAAAATGGTATACTGAAGCTTGGCTGGCCATCAAGCTTTAGACTAACCTTGTATAATTCCTGGGATTTTGATTGAGGACTTTGAATTCATTACTTCCTTTTTCCTATATGTTAACAAAAAAACCAAAAATATTTTGTGATTCTACTTTGAGTCTTGTGCCATGTTTTAAGTTTGGTGTCAATTGCATTTTCATCTTGTTCTTGCATTGTTCGAAAATTCATGCATTCATAGTGTTCTTCATGATCTTCAAGTTGTTCTTGGTAAGTCTTCTTGTTTTATCTTTAAATTTTCTTGTTTTGTATTATATGATGTTTTTCATGTGCATTTTTGCATTCATAGTGTCTAAGCATTAAAGATTTCTAAGTTTGGTGTCTTGCATGTTTTCTTTGCATAAAAAATTTTTCAAAAACATGTTCTTGATGTTCATCATGATCTTCAAAGAGTTCTTGGTGTTCATCTTGACATTTATAGTGTTCTTGCATGCATAATGTGTTTTGATCCAAAATTTTCATGTTTTGGGTCATAATTGTGTTTTTCTCACTCATCATTAAAAATTTAAAAATCAAAAAAATATCTTTTCCATTTTTCTCTCAAAATTTCGAAAATTTGAGTTGACTTAGTCAAAAAATTTTAAAACTTAGCTATTTCTCATAAGTCAAGTCAAATTTTCAATTTTTAAAAATCTTATCTGTTCCGAGGGTTACCTGAAACTGTAGGTTGATCTCGGACGAGATCTTCTGCGCTGGTCTGAGTTGTTGTGTCTGACTTGATGATGGTGGCTGGAGCCGCCGTGTCCGACTCGTTGGACATGGTGAGGGTGCTGATCCTTCGTCCCTGGAGGGTGGGGGGTACCTGCAAGGGACTCCGGTACTTAAGTTAGCAAGGGTATTAAGCAGGTATTGAGTAGAATCAGAGTATGAGTTATACCTGGGTGCTCCAGTGTATTTATAATGGTGAGATGTGACCTTCTGTGGATAAGATAAGTTAGTTATCTTATCTTATCTTATCTTCAAGTGAGGTCATCTTATCTTCAAGGGAACCGCCCTTCTCTCTGTAGACCTGGGCTGTCTTAGGATTTGGGGCGTGTTCCTCTATTTGGGCCCTTCTTTGGGATTTCCTGGTGACTTTGGCCGAGCTTTTTGGAAAGAGGTTGGGTTGTCCTGACCTGAAGAGGTCGGTCGCTTTGTCTGTCGAACATCCTGGGTCGGACAGCTCGACCCAGGGTATGAACATTATCTTTTCAAAACTTTTTCAAAAATCAAATCTTTTTCATTTTTCTTATTAATTTTTTAAAAATTTTTAAAATATTTTTCAAAAATCCTTTTCTTAATTTTATCCTTATTTTTTTCGAAAATTATACAACAATTAATGTGATTGATTAAAAAATTTGAAGTTTGTTACTTTCTTGTTAAGAAAGGTTCAATCTTTAAATCCTAGAATCATCTTTTAGTTTCTTGTTAGTCAAGTAAGAAATTTTAATTTTAAAAAAATTAAATCTTTTCTAACCATATCTTTTTAATCATATCTTTTTATCATATCTTTTTAAATTTTATCTTTTTCAAAAAAAAATTGATTTTAAAATGTCTTCTCCAACTTCTTATCTTTTCAAAATTGATTTTCAAATCTTTTTCCACTAACCAATTAACTTTTGTTTATTTTTTATCTTTTTCAAAACCACCTAACTAACTTTAGCTCTCTAATTTTAGAAAATTACCTCCCTCTTTTTTCAAAATTCCTTTAATTAACTAATTGTTTTAAATTTTAATTTTAATTTTAATTCTTCCTTTAATTTTTGAAAATCACTAACTACTTTTTCAAAATTAATTTTCGAATTTCCCCATCTCTCATCTTATTCTATTTATTTATTCATTCACTAACACTTCTCTTCATCTCAAGAATCTGACCCTATCCTCACCCTTGTGTTTGGATTCTTCATTCTTCTTCACTCTTATTCCCTTTCTTCTTCTACTAACATAAAGGAATCTCTATATTGTGACATAGAGGATTCCTCTTCCTTTTCTGTTCTCTTCTTTCTCATATGATCAGCAACAAGGAAAAAGGCATTCTTGTTGAAGCTGACCTTGAACCTGAAAGGTCTCTGAAGAGGAAACTAAGAGATCCTAAATTACAACAATCCAGAGACAACCTTACTGAAATTTTCGAACAAGAAAAGGATATGGCAGCCAAACCCAACAACAATAATGCAAGGAGGATGCCTGGTGATTATACTACACCTACTTCCAAGTTTGATGGAAGAAGCATCTCAATTCCTGCCATTGGAGCAAACAATTTTGAGCTGAAACCTCAACTAGTTGCTCTAATGCAACAGAACTGCAAGTTTCATGGACTTCCATCAGAAGATCCCTACCAGTTTTTAACTGAGTTCTTACAGATCTGTGAGACTGTTAAGACTAATGGAGTAGATCCTGAAGTCTACAGGCTCATGCTTTTCCCTTTTGCTGTAAGAGACAGAGCTAGAACATGGTTGGTCTCACAACCTAAGGATAGCCTGGACTCTTGGGATAAGCTGGTCACGACCTTCTTGGTTAAATTCTTTCCTCCTCAAAAGCTGAGCAAGCTTAGAGTGAATGTTCAAAGCTTCAAGCAAAAAGATGGTGAATTCCTCTATGAAGTTTGGGAAAAATACAAGCAGGTGACCAAAAAGTGTCCTTCTGACATGTTTTCAGAGTGGACCATAATAGATATATTCTATTATGGTCTGTCTGAGTTCTCTAAGATGTTACTGAACCATTCTGCAGGTGGATCCATTCACCTAAAGAAAACGCCTGCAGAAGCTCAAGAACTTATTGAAATAGTTACAAATAACCAATTCATGTACACTTCTGAGAGGAATTCCGTGAATAATGGGACGCCTCAGAGGAAGGGAGTTCTTGAAATTGATGCTCTGAATGCCATATTGGCTCAGAACAAAATGTTGACTCAGCAAGTCAACATGATTTCTCAAAGTCTCAATGGATGGCAAAATGCATCCAACAGTACTAAAGAGGCATCTTTTGAAGAAGAAACTTATGATCCTGAGAACCCTGCAATGGCAGAGGTAAATTACATGGGTGAACCTTATGGAAACACCTATAATTTATCATGGAGAAATCATCCAAATTTCTCATGGAAGGATCAACAAAAGCCTCAACAAGGCTTTAATAATGGTGGAAGAAACAGGTTTAGCAATAGCAAGCCTTTTCCATCATCTTCTCAGCAACAGACAGAGAACTCTGAGTAGAGCACCTCTAACTTAGCAAACATAGTCTCTGATCTGTCTAAGGCCACTTTAAGTTTCATGAGTGAAACAAGGTCCTCCATCAAAAATTTGGAGGCACAAGTGGGCCAGCTGAGCAAGAAAGTCACAGAAACTCCTCCTAGTACTCTCCCAAGCAATACTGAAGAAAATCCAAAAAGAGAGTTCAAGACCATTGATATAATCAACATGGCCGAACCTAGAGAGGAAGGAAAGGACGTGAATCTCAATGAGGAAGACCTCATGGGACGTCTCTCAAGCAAGAAGGAGATCCCTATTGAGGACCCAGAGGAATCTGAAGGTCATATAGAGACCATAGAGATCCCATTAAATCTCCTTCTGCCATTCATGAGCTCTGAAGACTATTCTTCCTCTGAAGAGGAAGAAGATGTAACTAGAGAGCAAGTTGCTCAATATTTAGGAGTCATCATGAAGCTGAATGCCAAGTTGTTTGGTAATGATACTTGGGAAGGTGAACCTCTCTTGCTCATTGGTGAACTAGATACATGGGTTCAGCAAACATTACCTCAAAAGAGACAAAATCCTGGCAAATTCTTAATACCCTGTACCATAGGCACCATGACCTTTGAAAAGGTGGTGGACGAAATTGTGATCCTCAAAATTGGTTTCTTTGTATTTGTGTGAAATCAAAAATACCCCAAAGAGATCATGGTGTGATAAATTGGGATCTTAATAATCCCTGGTGTGATCATAACTCCGTTCAACTTAACCAGCAAGTGTACTGGGTCATCCAAGTAATACCTTACGTGAGTAAGGGTCGATCCCACAGAGATTGTTGGTATGAAGCAAGCTATGGTCATCTTGTAAATCTCAGTTAAGTGGATTCATAGGGTCAAATGTAATTGGATTAGATATTTAAAAGATAAATAAAATAAAGGGATAGAAATACTTATGTAAATCAATAGTGGGAATTTCAGATAGGCGTGTAGAGATGCTAGAATCCTCTCGAATCTCTACTTTCTTATTGCTTTCATCCAATCCTTCTTACTCCTTTCCATGGCAAGCTGCATGTAGGGCATCACCATCATCAATGGCTACTTTTAATCCTCTCGGGAAAATGGTCCTATGCGCTGTCACTGCACGGCTAATCGTCTAGAGGCATCACCCTTGTTGATAGCTACATCCCATTCTCTCAGTGAAAATGGTCCAAATGCTCTGTCACAGCACGGCTAATCATCTGTCGGTTCTCAATCAGGTTGGAGTAGAATCCAATGATTCTTTTGCGTTTGTCATCACGCCCAGCCTTCAGGAGTTTGAAGCTCGTCACAGTCATTCAATACCGGAATCCTACTCGGAATACCACAGACAAGGTTAGA
>NC_029781.3:54535233-54536101 GCF_000817695.3 Arachis duranensis
AGAGCTCCACACCCTTAATCTATGGTGTGTAGAAACTCCACTGTTGAAAATACATAAGTGAAAGGTTCAGGCATGGCCGAATGGCCAGCCCCCATGGTCTAAGGACTAGGCGTCCAGAGATCTCTAATACATTATTAAAAAGTCCTATTTATAATAAACTAGCTACTAGGGTTTACATGAGTAAGTAATTGATGCATAAATCCACTTCCGGGGCCCACTTGGTGTATGTTTGGGCTGAGCTTGATCTATCCACGAGCTGAGGCGTTTATTGGTGTTGAACTTCAAGTTATAGCATATTTTGGGCGTTCAACTCCGGATCATGACGTGTTTCTGGCGTTTAACTCCAGACAGCAGCATGTACTTGGCGTTCAACGCCAAGTTACGTCGTGAATTTCCGAATAAAATATAGTCTATTATATATTGCTGGAAAGATCTAGATGTCTACTTTCCAACGCCGTTGAGAGCGCGCCAATTGAAGTTCTGTAGCTCCAGAAAATCCATTTCGAGTGCAGGGAGGTCAGATTCCAATAGCATCAGTAGTCCTTTTGTCAGCCTTTTTCAGAGTTTTGCTCAAGTCCCTCAATTTCAGCCAGAAATTACCTGGAATCACAAAAAAACACACAAACTCATAGTAAAGTCCAGAAATGTGAATTTAACATAAAAACTAATGAAAACATCCCTGAAAGTAGCTTAAACTTACTAAAAACTACCTAAAAACAATGCCAAAAAGCGTATAAATTATTCGCTCATCACAACACCAAACTTAAATTGTTGCTTGTCCCCAAGCAACTGAAAATCAAATAGGATAAAAGGAAGAGAATATACTATAAATTCCAGAATATCAATGAATATTAATTATAATTAGATG
>NC_029781.3:54536313-54537472 GCF_000817695.3 Arachis duranensis
CGTGGCCCTAAGCATTTTGTTTTCCAGTATTACCACCGGATACACAAATGCCACAGACACATAATTGGGTGAACCTTCTCAGATTGTGACTCAGCTTTGCTAGAGTCCCCAGTTAGAGGTGTCCAGAGCTCTTAAGCACACTCTTTTTGCTTTGGATCACGACTTTAACCACTCAGTCTCAAGCTTTTCACTTGGACCTTCATGACACAAGCACATGGTTAGGGACAGCTTGATTTAGCCGCTTAGGCGTGGATTTGATTTCCTTGGGCCCTCCTATCCATTGATGCTCAAAGCCTTGGATCCTTTTTACCCTTGCCTTTTGGTTTTAAGGGCTATTGGCTTTTTCTTCTTGCTTTTTCTTTTTCTTTCTACTTTTTAGTTTTTTTTTTTGCCATTTCTCTCTTTTTTTTTGCAAGCTTTCTTTTTCACTGCTTTTTCTTGCTTCAAGAATCAATTTCATTATTTTTCAGATCATCAATAACATTTCTCTTTGTTCATCATTCTTTCAAGAGCTAACAATTTTAACATTCATAAACAGCAAGATCAAAAATATGCATTGTTCAAGCATTCATTCAGAAAACAAAAAATATTGTCACCACATCAATATAATTAAATTAAATTCAAGGACAATTTTCGGAATTTATGTACTTCTTGTTCCTTTGAATTAAAACATATTTTATTTAAGAGAGGTGAAGGATTAATGGATTTTATTCATAGCTTTAAGACATGGTTACTACATACTAATGATCATGAAGTAGAGACACAAAACATAGATAAACACAACATAAAAATTGAAAAGCAGAAAGAAATAAGAACAAGGAATGAATCCACCTTAGTGGCGTCTTCTTCTTGAAGGACCAACAATGTCCTTAAGCTCTTCTATATCCCTTCCTTGCCTTTGTTGCTCCTCCCTCATTGCTCTTTGATCTTCTCTTATTTCATGGAGAATGATGGAGTGCTCATGATATTCCACCCTTAATTGTTCCACATTGTGGCTCAAATCTTCTAAGGAAGTATTGAGTTGTTCCCAATAGTTGTTAGGAGGAAAGTGCATCCCTTGAGGCATCTCAGGGATTTTTTGATGCTGAGCTTCCTCATGCATCTCTTGAGAACCGTGAGGGGTTTCTCTTGCTTGCTCCATCCTCTTCTTGGTGATGGG
>NC_029781.3:54537548-54538301 GCF_000817695.3 Arachis duranensis
ATAACAGAGGTGACAAATGAGATGAGGGAAGGCTAACCTTGCCAAGGTAGAGGACTTGTCCGCCACCTTATAAAGTTCTTGGGATATAACCTCAAGAACTTCTACTTCCTCTCCAATCATGATGCTATGAATCATGATGGCCCGATCGACAGTAACTTCAGATCGGTTGCTAGTGGGAATGATGGAGCATTGAATGAACTCCAACCATCCTCCAGCCACAGGCTTGAGGTCCAGTCTTCTTAGTTGAACTGGCTTGCCTTTGGAGTCTCTCTTCCATTGAGCTCCTTCCACACATATGTCCATTAGGACTTGGTCCAACCTTTGATTAAAGTTGACCCTTCTAGTGTAGGGGCGTACATCTCCTTGCATCATGGGCAAGTGGAACGCCAACCTCACATTTTCCGGACTAAAATCTAAGTATTTCCCCCGAACCATTGTGAGATGATTCTTTAGACTCGGGTTCCTACTTTGATCATGGTTCCTACTGATCCATGCATTGGCATAGAACTCTTGAACCATTAAGATTCCGACTTGTTGCATGGGGTTGGTTAGGACTTCCCAACCTCTTCTTTGGATTTCATGTCGGATCTCCGGATACTCATTTTTCTTGAGCTTGAAAGGGACCTCAAGGATCACCTTCTTCTTGGCCACAACTTCATAGAAGTGGTCTTGATGGGCTTTTGAGATGAATCTCTCCATCTCCCATGACTCAGAGGTGAAAGCTTTTGTCTTCCCTTTCCTCTTTCTAGAGGT
>NC_029781.3:54538373-54539389 GCF_000817695.3 Arachis duranensis
CAAAAAAGATTATGCTTTGACCACACCAAACTTAAAATATTGTTCGTCCTTGAGCAATAGAAGAAAGAAGAGAAGAAGAAGAAGAAGAGAATATGGAGGAGAAGGGGAAGTGTAGGTTCGGCCATTTAGGGTGGGAATGGTGGGAAAATGTTTTGGGAATGGTGGGAAAATGTTTTTGAATTTTTGAAGGTAGGTAGGGTTTATGGGGAAGAGTGGATGGATGTGAGTGGTGAAGAGGGATTGAGGTGATTGGTGAAGGGTTTTGGGAAGTGTGACATGGGGAAGAGTAAAATAGGATTAGGAGGTAAGGTGGGAATATGTTAGGTGGGGATCCTGCGGGGTCCACAGATCCTGAGGTGATCTTGTGGGGTCCACAGATCCTGAGGTGTCAAGGAATTGCATCCCTGCACCAAATAGGCATGTAAAATGCCTTTGCACACCATTCTGGCATTTAAACACCAAGTGGTGCACATTCTGGGCGTTCAACGCCCACATGTAACATCTTTCTGGCGTTGAACGCCAGTTTCATGCTTGTTACTGGCGTTCAGCGCCAGCTTTTCCTCTAGGCACATAAATTGCGTTCAGCGCCAGAATGTTGCTTGTTTCTGGCATTCAGCGCCAGTTTCATGCTCTGTTCTGGCGTTGAACGCCATCCAGATGCTCCTTACTGGCGTTGAACGCCAGTCTGTGCTTCCTCCAGGGTGTGATTTTTTTCTTATGCTGTTTTTTATCCTGTTTTTAATTTTTATATTTTTTTGTGACTCCTCATGATCATGTACCTAATAAAACACAAAATAACTAAGAATTAGATAAATAAAATTGGGTTGCCTCCCAACAAGCGCTTCTTTAATGTCAATAGCTTGACAGTGGCTCTCATTGAGCCACAAAGGTGATCAGGTCAATGTTGTATAGTCCCAACACCAAACTTAGAGTTTGGATATGGGGTCTTAACACCAAACTTAGAGTTTGGTTGTGGCCTCACAACACCAAACTTAGAGTTTGACTGTGGGGGCTCT
>NC_029781.3:54539475-54540261 GCF_000817695.3 Arachis duranensis
AATTGTAATGAGAACAAGGCAGGTTGTACCTCAATGATCCCCAACTTCTCCATTACAGAGAGTGTCATAAGATTTATCCCTGACCCCAGATCACATAGAGCCTTTTCAAAGGTCATGGTGCCTATGGTACAAGGTATTAAGAACTTGCCAGGATTTTGTCTCTTTTGAGGTAAAATTTGCTGAATCCAGGTATCTAGTTCATTAATGAGCAAAGGAGGTTCACTTTCCCCAGTCTCATTACCAAACAACTTGGCATTCAGCTTCATGATAGCTCCTAAATATTGGGCAACCTGCTCTCCAGTCACATCTTCATCCTCTTCTGAGGAAGAATAATCTTCAGAGCTCATGAATGGCAGAAGGAGATTTAATGGAATCTCTATGGTCTCTGTATGAGCCTCAGATTCCTTTGGATCCTTAATAGGAAACTCCTTCTTGCTTGAAAGACGTCCCAGGAGGTCTTCCTCACTAGGATTTTTGTCCTCCTCCTCCCTTGTGCATTCGGCCATATTGATTATACCAATGGCCTTGCAATCTCCTTTTGGATTCTCTTCTGTATTACTTGGGAGAATACTGGGAGGAGTTTCAATGACTTTCTTACTCAGCTGGCCCACTTGTGCCTCCAGATTTCTGATGGAGGATCTTGTTTCACTCATGAAACTAAAAGTGGCCTTTTACAGATCAGAGACTAGATTGGCTAAATTAGAGGTGTTTTGTTCAGAATTCTCTGTCTGTTGCTGAGAAGATGATGGATAAGGCTTGCTATTGCTCAGCCTATTGCGTCCACCA
>NC_029781.3:54540339-54542816 GCF_000817695.3 Arachis duranensis
GATGATTTCTCCATGATGAGTTATAGGTGTTTCCATAAGGTTCACCCATGTAATTAACCTCTGCCATGGCAGGGTTCTAAGGATCATAAGCTTCTTCAGAAGCTGCCTCTTTAGTACTGTTGGATACATTTTGCCATCCAATCAGACTTTAAGAAATCATGTTGACTTGCTGAGTCAACACTTTGTTCTGAGCCAATATGGCATTCAGAGCATCGATTTCAAGAACTCCTTTCTTTTGAAGTATCCCATTTTTCACAGAATTCCTCTCAGAAGTGTACATGAATTGGTTGTTTGCAACCATGTCAATGAGTTCTTGAGCTTCTGCAGGTGTTTTCTTTAGGTGAATAGATCCACCTGCAGAATGGTCCAATGACATTTTCGAAAATTCAGACAGACCATAATAGAATATATCTAATAGGGTCCATTCTAAAAACATGTCAGATGGACATCTTTTGGTCAGCTGCTTGTATCTTTCCCAAGCTTCATAGAGGGATTCACCATCTTTTTGTTTGAAGGTTTGAACATCCACTCTTAGCTTGCTCAGCTTTTGAGGAGGAAAGAATTTATCCAAGAAGGCAGTGACCAGCTTATCCCAAGAGCCCAGGCTATCCTTAGGTTGTGAATTCAACCATATTCTAGCTCTGTCTCTTACAGCAAAAGAGAAAAGCATGAGTCTGTAGACTTCAGGATAAACTCCATTCGTCTTTACAGTCTCACAGATCTGCAAGAACTCAGTTAAAAATTGATAAGGATCTTCAGATGGAAGTCCATAAAACTTGCAGTTTTGTTGCATTAATGCAACTAGTTGAGGCTTAAGCTCATTTTGTTGCATTAAGGCAACTAGCTGAGGTTTCAGCTCAAAGTTGTTGGCTCCAATGGCAGGAATGGAGATGCTTCTTCCATCAAATTTGGACGTTGGCTTTGTGAAGTCACCAAGCATTCTCCTTGCATTATTATTATTTTCGGCTGCCATATCCTTCTCTTGTTCTAATATTTCTGAAAGGTTACCTTTAGATTGTTGTAACTTAGCTTCTCTTAATTTTCTCTTCAGATTCCTTTCAGTTTCTGGATCAATTTCAACAAGAGTGCCTTTTTTCTTGTTCCTGCTCATATGAAAGAGAAGAAAACAAGAAAAGAAGAGGAATCTTCTATGTCATAGTATAGAGATTCCTTTATGTTAGTAGAAAAAGAAAGGGGAGAGAAGAATGAAGAAGAGTGGGTTCAGATATTTAGGTGAAGAGAGGTGAAGAGAAGTGTTAGTAATTAAATAATTAAATAGAATAAGAAAAGAGAGGGAGAATTCGAAAATAATTTTTTAAAAAAAAGGCAACTATATGAGGAAACAAGAAACTAGGCCTTAGTTTGGTGCCAAGAAAACCAAGAAAAAAGAATAGCGTGCACGTCACTCAAGGATCGAACACGGAGCTTCAATTTGGAAACATTGCCCTGCCTTCCGCGAGGGCAGGGCAGCATCTTGTGGTGCACGGCCAGCGCACCATTCTGGCGCACCAAGGGACGGTTTGGCAGCACCAGCAGCACGCACAGGCATCAATCTGGCGCACCAAAAAGTTCTGCCCTGCCCTCCGCAAGGGCAGGGTAGCATCCTGCACGCACCAACGCACCACATGCACGCACCATGGGCCAGATGCACAATTTTCTGCCCTGCCCTCCACAAGGGCAGGGCAGCCTCCTGGGAGCTGTTTTCTTCATGGGCTAAAATTGGATTAAAAATCCAATAAAATTCATTTCTTCACCAAATCAAAAGCCCATCCAAATCCTAAGATCCAAGAATAGAAAGTGTATAAATAAGAGATAGTTTGATGTAATTAGGACCCTTTTCCTTTACTTTTGAACTGGGATCTTTCTTTTGAGCTTTGAATCTAGAACTTTGATCTTTCTTTTGAGCTTTGAATCTTTATTTTTGGAACTTTTGAGATTTCAGAGAATTGGGGAGGAGAATTGATCTCTCTTCTTCCTCGTTCTTGCTGGAGCACTTTTATTTTTCCTGTTTGAGTTTTGGGTGTGAAGAATTGAGGAAATTCTGTCTCAATCTCTATTCAAAATCTCTTTAATTCCTCTTCTGCATAATTGAGTTCAATTTAAATTCCTTTACTGCTTCTTCTTTAATTTCTTGTCTGTTAATTGCTTTGTGAACTTGGATCTGAGAAGGCAATTGAGATCTAGACTTTGCTATCTAGTCTCTTGAGTCCTGAGATCCCATTTTCCTTTTTGGTTCTTCTGTGAACCCATGCTGCAAGTTAATTTCCATTTCTGTTTGGATTCTAGTTGCTTCCAATTCAATTTCTGCTTTATTAAAAAATTTAATTTTCCTTGTTGAAATTTTGAATTCCCAATCCTCAACTCCCTTTTTCCATTTAAGCAATTTACATTTCTTACAATTTAAGTTACTGTAATTTACATTTCTTGCACTTTAAGTTTTAGTCATTTAATTTCTTGTTCTTTAAGATTCAGCATCT
>NC_029781.3:54545828-54546657 GCF_000817695.3 Arachis duranensis
AGAGAATTGGGGAGGAGAATTGATCTCTCTTCTTCCTCGTTCTTGTTGGAGCACTTTTATTTTTCCTGTTTGAGTTTTGGGTGTGAAGAATTGAGGAAATTCTGTCTCAATCTCCATTCAAAATCTCTTTAATTCCTCTTCTGCATAATTGAGTTCAATTTAAATTCCTTTACTGCTTCTTCTTTAATTTCTTGTCAATTGCTCTGTGAACTTGGATCTGGGAAGGCAATTGAGATCTAGACTTTGCTTTCTAGTCTCTAGAGTCCTGAGATCTCATTTCCCCTTTTGGTTCTTCTGTGAACCCCTGCTGCAATTTAATTTCCCTTGCTGTTTGAATTCTAGTTACTTCCAAATCATCTCTTGCTTTGATAATTGCTGCAATTTAATGTCCCTTGCTTAAATTCTGAATTCCTAGTGCAATTTAATTTCCCTTGTTAAAATTTTGAATTCCCAATCCTCAACTCCCTTTTTCCATTTAAGCAATTTACATTTCTTGCAATTTAAGTTACTGTAATTTACATTTCTTGCACTTTAAGTTTTAGTCATTTAATTTCTTGTTCTTTAAGATTCAGCATCTTTACTTTTAGTTCTCTTTAATTTCTGCAATTCATCCCTCTCCCTTTACATTTCCTGCTATTTACTTACTATCGGATACAAAATCACTCAACCAATACTTGATTCCCTTGACTAAATCAACCACTAAACTAAAATTGCTCAATCCTTCAATCCCCGTGGGATCGACCTCACTCATGTGAGTTATTATTACTTGATGCAACCCGGTACACTTGCCGGTGAGTTTTGTGTTGGATCGTTTTCCACACATCAAGTT
>NC_029781.3:54548286-54549401 GCF_000817695.3 Arachis duranensis
GGGAAATGGTCCTATGCGCTGTCACTGCACGGCTAATCGTCTGGAGGCATCACCTTTGTTGATAGCTACATCCCATCCTCTCAGTGAAAATGGTCCTATGCTCTGTCACAGCACGGCTAATCATCTGTTGGTTCTCAATCAGGTTGGAGTAGAATCCATTAATTCTTTTGCGTTTGTCATCACGCCCAGCCTTCAGGAGTTTGAAGCTCGTCACAGTCATTCAATACCGGAATCCTACTCGGAATACCACAGACAAGGTTAGACATTCCAGATTCCCGGGATTCTACTCGAAATACCACAGACAGGTTAGACTTTCTGGATCCCCATGAATGCCGCCATCTATCTAGCTTATACCACGAAGATTCTGTTGGGGAATCTAAGAGATATGCGCCCGGCTTAGAGTAGAACAGAAGTGGTTGTCAATCACGCGCGTTCATAGGTGAGAATGATGATGAGTGTCACGGATCATCACATTCATCAAAGTGTTGTACAACGTATTTCTTGGAATAAGAATAAAAGAGAATTGAATAGAAAGTAATAGTAATTGTATTGAAACTTGAGGTACAGCAGAGCTCCACACCCTTAATCTATGGTGTGCAGAAACTCCACTGTTGAAAATACATAAGTGAAAGGTTCAGGCATGGCCGAATGGCCAGCCCCCATGGTCTACGGACTAGGCGTCCAGAGATCTCTAATACACTAGTAAAAAGTCCTATTTGTAATAAACTAGCTACTAGGGTTTACATGAGTAAGTAATTGATGCATAAATCCACTTCCGGGACCCACTTGGTGTATGTTTGGGCTGAGCTTGATCTATCCACGAGCTGAGGCGTTTATTGGAGTTGAACTCCAAGTTATAGCGTGTTTTGGGCGTTCAACTTCGGATCATGACGTGTTTCTGGCGTTTAACTCCAGACAGCAGCATGTACTTGGCGTTCAACGCCAAGTTACGTCGTCAATTTCCGAATAAAGTACGGACTATTATATATTGCTGGAAAGCTCTGGATGTCTACTTTCCAACACCGTTGAGAATACGCCAACTGGAGTTCTGTAGCTCCAGAAAATTCATTTCGAGTGCAGGGAGGTCAGATTCCAACAGCATCAGCAGTCCTTTT
>NC_029781.3:54549500-54549833 GCF_000817695.3 Arachis duranensis
AATTACCTGAAATCATAGAAAAACACACAAACTCATAGTAAAGTCCAGAAATGTGAATTTAACATAAAAACTAATGAAAACATCCCTGAAAGTAGCTTAAACTTACTAAAAACTACCTAAAAACAATGCCAAAAAGCGTATAAATTATCTGCTCATCAAAAGGCTCCGTGTGACCTGGGGTCAAGCATAAATCTTATGCCACTCTCTGTAATGGAGAAGATGGGGATCAATGAGGTATAGCCTGCCATATTCTCATTATAAATGGAAGACAAGTCAGTAGGACAAGCTTATGGATTAGTAGAGGACGTGTTAGTGAAGGTTAAAAACCTTTAC
>NC_029781.3:54549885-54564433 GCF_000817695.3 Arachis duranensis
ACATCCCTGCTGATTTCATAATCTTAGACACTAGGAAGGAGGAGGATGAATGCATCATCCTTGGAAGACCTTTCCTAGCCACAGCAGGAGCTGTGATAGATGTTAACATAGGAGAATTAGTCCTTCAATTGAATGGGGACTACCTTGTGTTTAAAACCCAAGGGTGTTCTTCTTTAACAATGGAAAGGAAGCATGAAAAGCTTTTCTTAGTACAGAGTCAAACACAGCCCCCACAATCAAACTTTAAGTTTGGTGTTGGGAGGCCATAGCTAAACTCTAAGTTTGGTGTTGAATCCCCACATTCAAACTCTAAGTTTGGTGTTGGGAGTCTACAACATTGACCTGATCACCTTTGAGGCTGCATGAGAGCCCACTGTCAAGCTATTGACATTAAAGAAGCGCTTATTGAGGCAACCCAATTTTTATTTATCTAATTCTATTTTTATTTTTATTTTTATTTTTATTTTATGTTATATTAGGATCATGATCATGTGGAGTCATAAAATAAATACAAAAATTAAAAACAGAATAAAAAATAGCAGAAGAAAAAGCACACCCTGAAGGAAGGTCTTACTGGCGTTTAAACGCCAGTAAGGAGCATCTGGCTGGCGTTCAATGCCAGAACAGAGCATGGATCTGGCGTTGAATGCTAGAAACAAGCAGCATCCTGGCGTTTAAATGCCAGGAATACACCCTGAGGAGAGCTGGCGCTGAACGCCAGAAACAAGCATGGAACTGGCGTTCAACGCAGAAACATGTTGCAAATGGGCGTTGAACGCCCAAAACAAGAATTGCATGCAAAGGCGTTTTTCACGCCTCATTGGTGTAGGGATGTAAATCCTTGACACCTCAGGATCTGTGGATCCCACAGGATCATCTCAGGATCTGTGGACCCCACAGGATCCCCACCTACCCCAACTCACCTTCTCTCCTCTTCACACAATCCAATAACACTCTTCCCCAAAACCCTTCACCAATCACCTCAATCTATCTTCCCCATCACCTCTTCACCACTCACATCCTTGCACTCTTCCCCATATAAACTCCTCCATTCTTCTTTATTTTCACGAACCACAACCCTCTCTTCTTTACCTTGGCCGAAACCAAACACTTCTCCTTTTCCTCCATATTTTCTTCTTCTTCTTCATATTCTTTCTTCTCTTGCTCGAGGGCGAGCAATATTCTAAGTTTGGTGTGGTAAAAGCATAGCTTTTTTGTTTTTTCATAACCACCTATGGCACCTAACGCCGGAGAAACCTCTAGAAAAGGGAAAGGGAAGACAAAAGCTTCCACCTCCGAGTCATGGGAGATGGAAAGATTCATCTCTAAAGCCCATCAAGATCACTTCTATGATGTTGTGGCCAAGAAGAAGGTGATCCCTAAGATCCCTTTCAAACTCAAGAAAAATGAGTATCCGGAGATCCGACATAAGATCCAAAGAAGAAGTTGGGAAGTTCTGACCAACCCCATTCAACAAGTCGGAATCTTAATGGTTCAAGAGTTCTATGCCAATGCATGGATCACTAGGAACCATGATCAAAGTATGAACCTGAATCTAAAGAACTATCTTACAATGGTTCTGGGAAATACTTAGATTTTAGTCTGGAAAATGTGAAGTTGGCATTCAACTTGCCCATGATGCAAGGAGATGCACGCCCCTACACAAGAAGGGTCAACTTTGATCAAAGGTTGGACCAAGTCCTTATGGACATATGTGTGGAAGGAGCTCAATGGAAAAGAGACTCCAAAGGTAAGCCGATTCAATTAAGAAGACTGGACCTCAAGCCTGTGGCTAGAGGATGGTTGGAGTTTATCCAACGCTCTATCATCCCCATTAGCAACCGATCTGAAGTTACTGTGGATCAGGCCATCAGGATCCATAACATCATGATTGGAGAGGAAGTAGAAGTTCATGAAGTCATCTCCCTTGAATTCTACAAAATAGCCGAAAAGCCCTCTAACTTGGCAAGGCTAGCTTTTCCTCATCTTATTTGCTATCTATGCTGCTCAGCTGGAGTTATCATAGAAGGAGATATCCCCATTGAGGAGGATAAGCCCATCACTAAGAAAAGGATGGAGCAAAGAAGAGAGCCCCCTCATGGATCCCAAGAGATGCATGAGGAAGCTCATCACCAAGAAATCCTGGAGATGCCTCAAGGGATGCACTTTCCTCCCAACAACTATTGGGAACAACTCAACACTTCTCTAGAAGACTTGAGTTACAATATGGATCAATTAAGGGTGGAACATCAAGAACACTCCATCATTCTCCATGAAATTAGAGAAGATCAAAGAGCAATGAGGGAGGAGCAACAAAGTCAAGGAAGAGACATAGAAGAACTTAAGGACATCATTGGTTCTTCAAGAAGAAAGCGCCACCATCACCAAGGTGGACTCATTCCTTGTTCTTATTTCTCTGTTTTTCGATTTTTAAGCTTTATGTTATCTATGTTTGTACCTTTATTACATGATCATTAGTATTTAGTGTCTATGTCTTAAGGCTATGAATAAATCTATGAATCCTTCACCTATCTTAAATGAAAAATGTTTTAATACAAAAGAACAAGAAGTACATGAATTTCAAATTTATCCTTGAATTTAGTTTAATTATATTGATGTGGTGACAATACTTTTTGTTTTCTGAATGAATGCTTGAACAGTGCATATTTTTTATCTTGTTGTTTATGAATGTTCAAATTGTTGGCTCTTGAAAGAATGATGAACAAAGAGAAATGTTACTGATAATCAGAAAAATCATAAATTTGATTCTTGAAGCAAGAAAAAGTAGTGAAAAAGCAAAAGCTTGCAAAAAAATGGCAAAAAAAATAGAAAGAAAAAGAAAACGCAAGCAGAAAAAGCCAATAGCCCTTAAAACCAAAAGGCAAGGGTAAAAAGGATCCAAGGTTTTGAGCATCAATGGATAGGAAGGCCCAAGGAAATAAAATACAGGCCTAAGCGGCTAAATCAAACTGTCCCTAACCATGTGCTTGTGGCATGCAGGTCCAAGTGAAAAGCTTGAGACTGAGTGGTTAAAGTCGTGATCCAAAGAAAAAAGAGTGTGCTTAAGAGCTCTGGACACCTCTAACTGGGAACTTTAGCAAAGCTGAGTCACAATCTGAAAAGGTTCACCCAGTCATGTGTTTGTGGCAATACTGGAAAAGAAAGTGCTTAGGGCCATGGCCAAGACTCATAAAAGTAGTTGTGTTCAAGAATCAACAAACTTAGCTAGGAAAATCAATAACACTATCTGAAATTCTAAGTTCCTAGAGATGCCAATCATTCTAAACTCCAAAGGATAAAGTGAGATGTCAAAACTGTTCAGAAACAAAAAGCTACTAGTCCCGCTCATCTAATTAGAATTAATATTCATTGATATTTTGGGATTTATAGTATATTCTCTTCTTTTTATCCTATTGATTTTCAGTTGCTTGGGGACAAGCAACAATTTAAGTTTGGTGCTGTGATGAGCGGATAATTTATACGCTTTTTGGCATTGTTTTTAGGTAATTTTTAATAGGATCTAGCTACTTTTAGGGATGTTTTCTTTAATTTTTATGCTAAATTCACATTTCTGGACTTTACTATGAGTTTGTGTGTTTTTCTGTGGTTTCAGGTATTTTCTGGCTAAAATTGAGGGACCTGAGCAAAACTCTGATAAAAGGCTGACAAAGGACTGCTGATGCTGTTGGATTCTGACCTCCCTGCACTCGAAATGGAATTTCTGGAGCTACAGAACTCCAAATGGCGCGCTCTCAACGACGTTGGAAAGTAGATATCTAGAGCCTTCCAGCAATATATAATAGTTCATACTTTACTTGTGATTAGACGACGTCAACATGCGCTCAACGCCAGTTCCATGCTGCATTCTGGAGTCAAACACCAGAAACACGTCACGAACCAGAGTTGAACGCCAAAAACACATTACAACTTGGCATTCAACTCCAAAAGAAGCCTCTGCACGTGTAAAGCTCAAGCTCAGCCCAAGCACACACCAAGTAGGCCCCAAAAGTGGATTTCTGCATCAGTTACTTACTTTTGTAAACTCTAGTAGCTAGTCTAGTATAAATAGGACATTTTATTATTGTATTAGACATCCTGGATTGTATTTTTGATCCTACGATCACGTTTATGGAGGCTGGCCATTCGGCCATGCCTGGACCTTCATCACTTATGTATTTTCAACGGTGGAGTTTCTACACACCATATATTAAGGGTGTGGAGCTCTGCTGTACCTCGAGTTTTAATGTAATTACTACTATTTTCTATTCAATTTAGTTTATTCCTGTTCTAAGATATTTTTTGCACTTCAACATGATGAATGTGATGATCCGTGACACTCATCATCATTCTCACCTATGAACGCGTGACTGACAACCACCTCCGTTCTACCGTAGACCGGGCGCATATCTCTTGGATTCCTTAATCAGAATCTTCGTGGTATAAGCTAGAATTGATGGCGGCATTCATGAGAATCCGAAAAGTCTAAACCTTGTCTGTGGTATTCTGAGTAGGATTCAGGGATTGAATGACTGTGACGAGCTTCAAACTCGCGATTGTTGGGCATGATGACAAGCGCAAAAGAATCAATGGATTCTCTTCCGACATGATCGAGAACCAACAGATGATTAGCCGTGCTGTGACAGAGCATTTGGAACATTTTCACTGAGAGGATGGGATGTAGCCATTGACAATGGTGATGCCCTACATACAGCTTGCCATGGAAAGGAGTAAGAAAGATCGGATGAAGGCAGCAGGAAAGCAGAGATTCAGAAGGAGCACAGCATCTTCATACGCCTATCTGAAATTCCCACCAATGATTTACATAAATATTTCTATCTTTATTTTCTGTTTATTTATTATTATTATTCGAAAACTACATAATCATTTATTATCCGCCTAACTGCGATTTACAAGATGACCATAACTTGCTTCATACCAACATTCTCCGTGGGATCGACCCTTACTCACGTAAGGTTTATTACTTGGACGACCCAGTGCACTTGCTGGTTAGTTATGCGAGGTTGTGAAGAAAGTGCTGAATTATAAACGCGCACACCAAGTTGAATGCCATTATTAGAGATCACAATTTCGTGCACCAGTAAAAAGCTAACGTTAGTGGAAACAATAACAATTAACAACCCAAGAATTATCACTAAATATTGGACATTAAGGCTTTAGTAATCCATGAACTCATTTTTCCCAAGCCAAGGGGTGAAAATCTATCCCATAACTAAGGTTGACATTTCATCAAACACCTAGTATGCATATTCATAAAGCATGGCAAAATTGGGAAAAGGGTAAAAGCTATAAACCATAAATGATCAAAATCAATAAAAGAAATTCAAAGAAACATATAAGAGCCATCAAACATCAACTTAAACAACTAGGAATCCAAAATTGCAAGACTATGTAAATTGGCAAGAGGAATGAAAATAAGAGAAAATGTAGAACAAGCAATGTATTAAAAGAGACAATTTAAGGAATACTTACAATGTAAATTGAAAAAATCCAAAAGCAAGAACTTGAACTATAAAATCTTACAAAATCCTAATTAAAACCTAAGTGAGCAAAACCTAAAACTACACTAACACTACTCCTAAAGTGTGTTTCTACCCTACTCTAGGATGGCTCTAAGCTAATGCCTTCATATGTGTTGTTGCTCCCTTAATATAACCTCTTGAACCAGCCTCAAGCCTTAAAAAATCGGCCAAAAGGAGCCCTAAATCGCGAGTGCATGTGCATTTTTAATGAAGGCACGCACTGGGACCTGTGCGGACGCACAGGCATGGGCATCCGCACACTTCGCCAAATTTCCACTTGTGCATACACACAGATGGTTATGCGCATGCACACTTCGCGAGGCTCTGGATTTGCTCTGCTTGGGTTCTTGTGCGTACGCACCGGTAGTTTTGTGCACGGACACATGCTGATTCCTTTTGTGTGTATGCACGCATGCTGACTCCTTTGTTTCCTCTATGCTTTCTCCCAAATGCATGCTCCTTTTCCATTGCCACCAAGCCATTTCTACCTTATTCATCTGAAATCACTTACAAATAACATCAAGGTATCGAATGGAAGGTAAAAGGAATAAAATTAGTCAAAATAAGTGCAAAAGAGCATGTTTCCACATTTATGTCCAAATTAGGGAGATAATACAAAAGTATGCTATTGGAGTGCTTAAGTGTGAGTTTGTGTGCTAGAATCCATCCAATTTGAGTCAAAATATATTATCAAATATGGATACATTAGTCTACATCAACATCTAATTCAAATTCAATGGGGGAGGATTCATCAAGCTTAAAAGGATCATGTGTTAGTGCGGAATCATCATCAATAGGAGGACTTGTTACTTGCTCCATTTCTTTCAATTCTTCATACATAGCATGCTTTGGAGGTTGTGCACTATCCTCCTCAACTCCAATTTCAAACTTCTCGGAAGAAGGCTTGATGAGTAAGAATTAATGTTGATCTAGAATTCCACAGAAATATAGAATTTCATTGCAAGCACAGTCTAGACCAACAATTAACTCTCAATCAAATTGTAAATCAAAGATGTCATAATCAATACAAAATAACCAGGAGTTTTTAAGTCCCAGGTCGTCTTCCTTAGGAGTTGCAATGAAATGCTCAATTATTGGCTATGGGGATTTAGGGGTTTTGATTATAAGAGGCAAGCAAATAAAATGGCAAATGATTAAATGGAAAGCAAGTAAAAGGAATGAAAATAGAAATTAAATGGCCAAAAGAGCTCTTGGCAAGAATTGGGGAATTAAGGATTCCTATCCTTGTTATGGACCACAAACATGGTAATTGTGTAGAATTAATCCCAATTAGTCAATCCTAACAACGAGAACTAGTCAAAAGGGCATAATTGATCTCAATCCACAAATCCTTGCCAACTATATTAATGGAAGGCTTAGTGTTAGTGGAAACTAAATCAACTAACAATCCTCACATAATGTAGAATGGACATCCACCACTCAATTTCACCTAATTACACAATTTCTCAACCAAGAGTTTGTAAAACTAGACAAAAATCAAACCAAGCATTTTATCAAAGACTTGGAAGGTATAAAAGAGGAGCATGGTAAAATAACAAGAGATAATAAAATCTACAACTACCAATCACAAGAAAACAATAATAACAACTAAATTAAATATTGAGAAACATAAAACATAAATTGTATTAATTAAAATTAAAAGTAACAGAGTGTCATAAACATAGAAGAACAAAAGAAAGGAAATAACAAATAGGAGTAAAGAAATAAGGTGCAAGAACAACAAATGGCAAAGAAAATTAAATGAAAACAAGAATTAAACCTAAGTCTAAGAGAGATCTAACCTAATCTACCCTAATTCTAGAGAGAAGGGAGAGCTTCTCTCTCTAGAATATAACCTAAATCATGTTTCTAATTTACCATAATTGCTCTCCACTTGACATGGAGTGATGCCCCTTTGATATAGCACTCAATCAGCTTCAGAAAGTCCAAAACTGGGCTCTGGAGGCCCAGAAATCGCCCCCAGCATTTTCCTTTAAGTGAGTCACGCATACTGAGTCGTGCGTATGCACACGTGCTAAATTTTCTTCTATTGCGTACGCACAGGATGTGGTGCGTATGCACACATGGCTGTGTGCTCCTCCTTTGATTTCTTCATGTTTTCTCCCTATTGCATTCTTTTCCTCCACTCTCATTAAGCCATTCTAACCTATTATACCTAAAATTACTCATCAAAAACATCAAGGCATCGAATGGAATAAAAGTGGAATAAAATTAGTTAAATTAAGCACAAAATATTATGTTTTCACAATTAAGCTCAATTTAGGGAGAGAATACAAAAGTATTATATTTGTGTGAATAAATGTGGTTTTATGTAAAGAATTCAGTCAAATCAATCCAAAATTTATCGTCAAATATGGATTCATCAATTTCTCCAGACTTAAACAATAGCATGTCCTCATACTAATATAATCAAAGGAGAAGGATCAAAGGGCAAGCAAGTTATTTAATGCAATTAACTACATGCAAAAAACTAGGCTAAATGTTGTATATATATATTTATACTATGGTCTCTATTGAGTTTGGAAAAAACAAATAATGGAATGTCAATCAATCCAAAATAAAACCTTAGGGCTAAGGTATAGAAAATATAGCAATATGATCAATGTCCAAAGATTTTATTTGAAATTTTCAAAAACTAACAAGCAAGTTGCAAGAAGATATAGGATAAGAGATGGAACATAGAATTGAACAACTGAACTCCTCACCAGATGTGTTTACACTCTAATCGCTCAATGCTTAGGGTTTAAATCACTCAATTTTCCTTTAATCATGTTTTATAGTATTTGCTAGTCATCTAACAATCAACAAATACTTGATGTATGAATGTAAATATCATGAGGTCTTTGGAGGGTTGTAATGGGACTAGGGTTAAGGTAGGATTAATATGGTTAAGAGGACTTAGTAAATTGGATCTTTGATTAGCCCAAGTATCCCACCTAATCTTATATTAACCTATGTACACAAAAGAAGAGAACCTAACTTCCCATTCATCTTCCTTTTCACATTCACTCGTGCATCTTCTTTCTAATTCACATACATATGCATCCTTTATTTACATTATTATTATCATTTTTTTGGTCATCAAAGAGAGATGCATATGTTTTAAGTAATGAATGCATGAGTGTTTACCCATTTTTCCAAATTTCTCAATGAATACCCAAACTAGCTAACTAACTACCAATGTTTCCCACAAATTCCCCCCACACTTGAATAACACATACTACTCAACCCAAGCTAATCAAAGATACAATTAATGGACATTAATGGTTCTTCGCTTAGGACAAAAAATGGGCTTAAAATTAGAATAAAGGGGATTTAAAAGGCTCAAAATTAGGTTAAAATGGTAAATGTAAGGGTTGGCCATACAGGTTAGTGAGTTCAATTTTAAAAAAAAGGCCTCAATCATACTAAATGCATTCAAACACCAAATATAGGACATAAAGACTCAAACAAATCTAAGACCACAATTATAAAGGAGTATATCACACAAAAACAAAATTTGTGGTTGAAAATGTGCAACCACACAATTAAAGCTCAAATCTCACTTGGTGTTTTGTTCAAGCTCTTCTCTATGTTCCAAAAAAATTATTTCAAGCAAGTTGACAAACAAGTTTTCAAATCAAATCAATGGAACGCCCTAAAAGGGATTTTTTTTTAAAATTTTTTGTTGTTTTACCAAATTTATTTACTATACCATGCAAATGCAAATATTTACTATCATAAAACTACAAGCAAGCTAAGATATATTCAAGAAAACTAAACAAAATGCAATGTAATGAGATACTAACACATATTCATATAACATTAAAACAAGAAAATAGTGCAAAGTATTGAGAAAGAGAAATTTACGCCCCAAAATTGCGGATCCTTCCCCACACTTAAACGTTGCACGGTCCTCCGTGCATGCACATAATCCGGGGGTGAAGAACTATGAGGCTCCACCTTCAGCTGGTGGGCATTGGGGCTCGGGCTGCATGGATAAAACAATTAAAGAAGCATTGAGGAAGAGTTCATATGAGGGTGGTATGATCAAAGATAATGTGTATATTCTAAGTGTGCAAGGTTTAGAACAAACACATTGGTCGGGTGAAAAAAGGCAACCACACAATCAAAAAGAAATACCATGTGTTCCTCAATTAAGTGGCCTAGGTTGTAAGTAGAGAATACGTGAGAGATAAGGTACAAATAAACCTAGGTAACCACAACTAAAGTGAATTGAATATATGAGATATTGGATATTGAAATTGTGCAAGTGAAAGCGCAAAATGAATGTAAAATGGCACAATCAACAATAACCAATTCCATGATGAAAGAAAACTACTTGCTCATCCTTAAACATAAAGAAATAGTCACATGGTAAAGGTACTTTTTGCAAAAAGCGATAAGCTTGATAAGAATTAAGTTAAGTCATTCAAACAAATGCAAAGCATTAAAAAGAAACAAGTATCTTGTTATGTGATTATACTGATTTAGAAATCATGGTGAACAAGAAATTTGATTCAATTCACTAAAGTAAAAGTGCACAATTCATAATTAAGTTGCCAAACAAGTATATAATTTAATGCATATGGTAGCTACAACATATGAATCAAACTCACAATTCATTCAGGAAATCAAACAAACACTTAATGCTCAGTGCACATATTCATTAAACCAAAATTCAAGCAAGAAGCAACCCAATCAACATCATTCAACTACTTGCAATTTATTGAATTTAGAAACAAGTAAATGAAAAGTAATATAATTGCTAAAACAAAAATGAAATGCTAACAAAACTAACAAGAATAAGTAGAAAATAGGGCAAGAGTAAGAGAAGAGAGGGGTGGAGGGGGGTGGAAGTGCGTTACGGCTTAATTCAAAGTAAAACGAAAATTTTGCCCAAAACAGCACTTGTGGGTATGCACAAACATGTGTGTGCATGCACACTAGGTGAAACAGGGGAAGTGAGCGGACGCATAAGGGTGTGAAAACGCTCTGACAAGAGAGGAGATTAAAAAGTGTGCGTACACACAATGGTGTGCGTATGCAGAGAAGACTCTTCTTTTTTTTAACATAGGGCAGGGTCATGTGTGCGTGCGCACACATTTCTGTGCACACGCACAGTGGCAAATTTTGTCAGGGGTTCATGTGCACAGACTGTGCTAGCGCTCCCAACAGAGGGGGTGTAAGAGAGTGTGCGTATGCACAAGGGGGTACATACGCATACAGCGCGCAAAAAGAAGGTTGCGTGCGTGCGCACAAGATCGTGTGCACGCACAAAACGCAAAACAAAGGGAGATGCATGCGCATAGGTGGGTGTGCACGCACAGTGCCCTATTTTTCCAAAGATTTTTCTTCATATTCCAAGGCAATAAGCCTTAGCTCAACAAAAGCTCAACCCCAAAACATTCAAAAACCCATAAATTCATGATCCATACAGAAATTAACCTAACAAATCTCAAAATTAAACTAATTCTATGCTTACTAAAATAAGCAAACTGCAATAAAGTTAAATTATAAATAAAAAGAGAAGGTAAGAACAATGTTACCATGGTGGGGTGTTTTCCACCTAGCACTTTTATTTAGAGTCCTTAAGTTGGACTTATGGAGAGCTCTAATCACGGAGTTTCCTAGCTTTGATTGTACCAAGCTTTGTTGGAGTTTCCAACAAGCTATGAGCTCCCAAAATCAAACTCCTACACAAACAAAACCAAGAAAACAAACAAAAAGCAAGATATTCACATATTAACATATTCACAATAGCCAATAATATAACACCATCATAATTCCCTGGCAACGGCACCAAAAAATTAACGAGTAAGAATTAATGTTGATCTAGAATTTCACATAAATATAAAATCTCGTTGCAAGCATAGTCTAGACCAACAATTAACTCTCAATCAAATTTTAAATCAAAGATGTCACAATCAATACAAAATAACAGGGAGGTTTTAAGTCCTGGGTCATCTTCCCTATGAGTTGCAATGAAATGATCAATTATTGGCTATGAGGGATTTGGGGGTTTTGATTATAAGAGGCAAGCAATTAAAATGGCAAGTGATTAAATGAAAAACAAGTAAAAGCAATGAAAATAGAAATTAAATGGCAAAAAGTGCTCTTGGCAAGAATTGGGGAATTAAGCATTTCTATCCTAGTTATGGACCACAAACATTGTAATTGTGTAGAATTAATCCCAATTAGTCAATCTTAACATCCAGAATTAGTCAAAATGGCATAACTGATCTCAATCCACAAATCCTAGCCAACTCTATTAATGGAAGGCTTAGTGTTAGTGGAAACCAAATCAACTAACAATCCTCACACAATGTAGAATGGATATCCACCACTCAAGTTTACCAAATTACCCAATTTTCCAACTAAGAGTGTGAAAAACTAGGCAATAATCCAACCAAGCATTTTATCAAAGACTTGGAAGGTATAAAAGAGGAGCATGGTAAAATAACAAGAGATAATAAAATCTACAACTACCAATTGTAAGAAAACAATAATAATAACTAAATTAAACAGTAAGAAACATAAAACATGAATTATATTAATTAAAATCAAAAGTAACAAAGTGTCATAAAAATAAAAGAACAAAAGAAAGGAAATAACAAATAAGAGTAAAGAACAAAGGTGCAAGAATAATAAATGGCAAGGAAAATTAAATGATAACAAGAATTAAACCTAAATATAAGAGAGATCTAACCTAAAGCATGTTTTTAATCTACCCTAATTGCTCTCCACTTTACATGGAGTGATGCCCCTTTGATATAGCACTCAATCAGCTTCAGAAAGTCAAAAATTGGGCTCTGGAGGCCCAGAAATCGCCCCCAGCATTTTTCTTTAAGTGAGTCACGTCCGCTGAGTCGTGCATACGCACACGTGCTGAATTTTCCTCTTGTGCGTACGCACAGGATGTTGTGTGTACGCACACATGGCTATGTGCTCCTCCTTTGATTTCTTCATGTTTTCTCCCTATTGTATGCTTCTCCTCCACTCTCATCAAGCCATTCCAACCTATTATACCTGAAATTACTCGTCAAAAACATCAAGGCATCGAATGGAATGAAAGTGGAATAAAATTGGTTAAATTAAGCACAAAATAGCATGTTTTCACAATTAAGTTCAATTTAGGGAGGATTCCCATGGGCATTCAACATCTCCTAAATCTTCAACCACTTATTCTTTTTTAACAATTTCTGGTTCCTCCACTTGTTCTAATATAAAATTCCACTCCTCATCCTTCACTTTAGTTTCTAACCTCTCTTTCATACTCCGCTCTTCATTTGATTTTCCACATGTGGCCATGGGGGTGCTTTGAGTGCTTAAGCATTGGGAGACAAAGTTGGTTACTACCTCATCAAGGTAGCCATGAGTTGTTCTTGTCTTCTTTGAGCTTCATGTCGCTCTTGAAGAAATAAAATGAGAGTGTCATCCATAAGTGTTTAAGGTGGAAGGAGGGGTTCATTGCTTGGGAGAAAGGATTCATAATAGGAAGGTGGTTCATCTTGGTGAGCATATAGAGGTGGTGTATATAGAGGTAGAGGTTCTTGGGAGTATTGATGTTAGAATTGTGGTGGCTCTAAGTATGGTTCATATGGCTCATATTATTGTTGGTATGGTGGATATAAGTTAGGATCATATGGAGGTATTTTGTGGTATGAGGCTTGTGAATAAGGTTGAGAACAATAAGAGGGGTTCAAAGGCATATGGTGGTGGTGGTTGTTAATTACAAGGAGGTCCACCATGTCCATTAGATTGGTATGCACCATGGAATGGTGCATGCTCATATTATGCCAAAGGAGGTTGTTGCCATGAACATTGTTCAAATGCTTAAGACTCCTCCCACCATTGATTTTCTCATTCTTGATGCATATCCTCATTGAAATTCCCATTTCCTACAACATAGTTAGAACCAAACTTATACCCAAAGTGGTGAGAATCCATAGTAGCAAGGGAAAATAAAGACAGAAACTAATAAGAAATAAAGAAAAGCAAAGTCCTATAACTAGCAAGAACTACCAAAGAAACAAAAGCAACAATTCACAATATTAACATATATACAATAACCAATAACAAGTTCATATTTGCAATTTTCCAGTGATGAGCGGATAATTTATACGCTTTTTGGCATTGTTTTTAAGTAGTTTTTAGTAGGATCTAGCTACTTTTAGGCATGTTTTTATTAGTTTTTATGCTAAATTCACATTTCTGGACTTTACTATGAGTTTGTGTATTTTTCTATAATTTCAGGTATTTTTTGGCTGAAATTGAGGGACCTGAGCAAAACTCTGAAAGAAGGCTGACAAAGGACTACTGATGCTGTTGGATTCTGACCTTCCTGCACTCGAAATGGATTTTCTGGTGCTACAGAACTCCAAATGGCGCGCTCTCAACGGCGTTGGAAAGTCGACATCCAGAGCTTTCAAGCAATATATAATAGTCCATACTTTATTTGAGATTAGATGATGTAAACTGACGCTCAACGCCAGTTCCATGCTGCATTCTGGAGTCAAACGCCAGAAACACATCACGAACCAGAGTTGAACGCCAAAAACATGTTACAACTTGGCGTTCAACTCCAAAAGAAGCCTCAGCTCGTGTAAAGATCAAGCTCAGCCCAAACACACACCAAGTGGGCCCCGGAAGTAGATTTATGCATCAATTACTTACTTCTGTAAACCTTAGTAGCTAGTTTAGTATAAATAGAATTTTTTACTAGTTTATTAGACGCTTTGGATTATCTAGTCTTGGACTATCTAGTTCTTTTGACCATTCGGTCTTTCATGGTGGCTGGCCATTCGGCTATGCCTGGACCTTCATCACTTATGTATTTTCAACGGTGGAGTTTCTACACACCATAGATTAAGGGTGTGGAGCTCTGCTATACCTCAAGTTTTAATGCAATTACTACTATTTTCTATTCAATTCGACTTATTCCTATTCTAAGATATTCGTTACACTTCAACATGATGAATGTGATGATCCGTGACACTCATCATCAT
>NC_029781.3:54564479-54564821 GCF_000817695.3 Arachis duranensis
CACTTCAACATGATGAATGTGATGATCCATGACACTCATCATCATTCTCACTTATGAACGCGTGACTGACAACCACTTCCGTTCTATCTTAGACCGGACGCATATCTCTTGGATTCCTTAATCAGAATCTTCGTGGTATAAGCTAGAATTGATGGCGGCATTCATGAGAATCCGGAAAGTCTAAACCTTGTCTGTGGTATTCCGAGTAGGATTCTGAGATTGAATGACTGTGACGAGCTTCAAACTCGCGATTGTTGGCCATGATGACAAACGCAAAAGAATCAAGGGATTCTATTCCGACATGATCGAGAACCGACAGATGATTAGCCGTGCTGTGACAGA
>NC_029781.3:54564843-54570939 GCF_000817695.3 Arachis duranensis
AGAGGATGGGATGTAGCCATTGACAACGGTGATGCCCTACATACAGCTTGCCATAGAAAGGAGTGACAAAGATTGGATAAAAGCAGTAGGAAAGCAGAGATTCAGAAGGAACACAGCACCTCCATACACTTATCTGAAATTCCCACCATTGAATTACATGAGTAACTCTATCTTTATTTTCTGCTTTATTATTTATTATTCGAAATCTCCATAACATTTATTATCCGCTTGACTGAGATTTACAAGATGACCATAGTTTGCTTCTTACCAACAATCTCCGTGGGATCGACCCTTACTCACGTAAGGTATTATTTGGATGACCCAGTGCACTTGCTGGTTAGTTGTGTGGAGTTGTGACTAAGTGTGATTCACGTTTGAGAGCGCTACCAAGTTTTTGGCGCCATTGTTGATGATCACAATTTCGTGCACCAATTTTTTGGTGCCGTTGCCAGGGATTGTTCGAGTTTGGACAACTGACGGTTCATCTTGTTGCTCAGATTAGGAAATTTTCTTTTTTTTTTGTTTTATTTTCGAAAAAAATTTTTCAAAAATCTTTCAAAAATTTATCACCTATTTTCAAAAAATTTTCAGAGTTTTCAAGAATGAATTCTAGAGTTTCATATAACATGTTTTAGCTTGGCTGGCTATTAAGCCATGTCTAATTCATAGGATTTTGATTCAGGACTTTGGATTCATTACTTTCTTTTTCCTATATGTTTTTCGAAAAATATAAAATAAAATACAAAAAAAATAATAATAAAATCATAAAAACCAAAAATGTTGTGTTTGTTTGAGTCTTGTGTCATGTTTTAAGTTTGGTGTCAATTGCATATTCATATTCTTCTTGCATTTTTTGAAAATTCATGCATTCATAGTGTTCTTCATGATCTTCAAGTTGTTCTTGGTAAGTCTTCTTGTTTGATCTTGATGTTTTCTTGTTTTGTGTCTTTTATTGTTTTTCATGTGCATTTTTGCATTCATATTTTCTAAGCATTAAAGATTTCTAAGTTTGGTATCTTGCATGTTTTCCTTGCATAAAAAATTTTTCAAAAATATGTTCTTGATGTTCATCATGATCTTCAAAGTGTTCTTGGTGTTCATCTTGACATTCATAGTGTTCTTGCATGCATTAAGTGTTTTGATCCAAAATATTCATGTTTTGGGTCATATTTTTGTTTTTCTCTCTCCTCATTAAAAAATAAAAAAATATATCTTTTCCTTTTTTCTCTCAAAATTTCGAAAATTTGGGTTGACTTAGTCAAAAAAATTTAAAATTAGCTGTTTCTTGTAAGTCAAGTCAAATTTTCAAATTTTAAAAATCTTATCTTTTCAAAACTTTTTCAAAAAACAAATCTTTTTCATTTTTATCTTATGATTTTTGAAAATTTAAAAATATTTTTCAAAAATCTTTTTCTTAATTTTATCTTTATTTTCGAAAATTATGCTAACAATTAATATGATTGATTCAAAAATTTGAAGTTTGTTACTTTTTTGTTAAGAAAGGTTCAATCTTTAAATTCTAGAATCATATCTTTTAGTTTCTTATTAGTCAAGTAATTCATTTTAATTTTAAAAATTAAATCTTTTCCAATCATATCTTTTTAATCATATCTTTTTCAAAATTTTATCTTTTTAAAAAATTTGATTTCAAAATATCTTCTTATCTTCTTATCTTTTCAAATTTGACTTTCAAATCTTTTTCAACTAACAATTTGACTTTTTGTTTATTTCTTATCTTTTTCAAAACCACCTAACAACTTTTCTCTCTCTAATTTTCGAAAATACCTCCCTCTTTTTCAAAAATTCTTTTTTTTTAATTGATTAATTGTTTTAAATTTTAATTTTAATTTTATTTCTTATCTTAATTTTTGAAAATCATTAACTCCTTTTCAAAATCATTTTCGAAAATTTTTCCCTCTCTCATCTTATTCTATTTATTCATTCATTTACTAACACTTCTCTTCATCTCAAATCACTGCCCTTATCCTCACCCTTGTGTTTGGATTCTCCTTTCTTTATCCCTTTTCTTCTTCTACTAATAATAAGGAACCTCTTTACTGTGACATAGACGATTCCTCTTCTTTTTCTGTTCTCTTCTCTTTCATATGAGCAGGAGTAAGGAAAAAGGTACTCTTGTTGAAGCTGATGCAGAACCTGAAAGGACTCTGAAGAGGAAACTAAGATAAGCTAAATTACAACAATCCAGAGACAACCTTGCTGAAATTTTCGAACAAGAAAAGGAGATGGCAGCCGAACCCAACAACAATAATTCAAGGAGAATGCTTGGTGATTATACTACACCTACTTCCAAGTTTGATGGAAGAATCATCTCAATTCCTGCCATTGGAGCAAACAATTTTGAGCTGAAACCTCAATTACTTGCTCTAATGCAACAAAAATGCAAGTTTCATGGACTTCCATCAGAAGATCCCTACCAGTTTTTAACTGAGTTCTTGCAGATCTGTGAGACTGTTAAGACTAATGGAGTAGATCCTGAAGTCTACAGGCTCATGCTTTTCCCTTTTGCTATAAAAGACAAAGCTAGAGCATGGTTGGACTCTCAACCTAAAGATAGCCTGGACTCCTGGGATAAGCTGGTCACGGCCTTCTAGGCTATGTTCTTTCCGCCTCAAAAGCTGAGCAAGCTTAGAGTGGATGTTCAGACCTTTAAACAAAAAGATGGTGAATCCCTCTATGAAGCTTGGGAGAGATACAAGCAGATGACCAAAAGATGTCCTTATGACATGTTTTCAGAACGGACCATGATAGATATATTCTATTATGGTCTATCTGAGTTTTCTAAGATGTCATTGGACCATTCTGCAGGTGGAGCCATTCACCTAAAGAAAACGCCTGCAGAAGCTCAAGAACTTATTGACATCGTTGCAAATAACTAGTTCATGTACACTTCTGAGAGGAATTCCGTGAATAATGGGACGCCTTAAAGGAAGGGAGTTCTTGAAATTGATGCTCTGAATGCCATTTTGGTTCAGAACAAAATGTTGACTCAGCAAGTCAACATGATTTCTCAAAGTCTGAATGGATGGCAAAATGCATCCAACAATACTAAAGAGGCATTAATAATGGGTGAACCTTATGGAAACACCTATAATTCATCATGGAAAAATCATCCAAATTTCTCATGGAAGGATCAACAAAAGCCTCAACAAGGCTTTAATAATGCTGGAAGAAATAGGCTCAGCAACATCAAGCCTTATCCATCATCTTCTCAGCATTAGACAGAGAATTATGAATAGAATACCTCTAACTTAGCAAATTTAGTCTCTGATCTGTCTAAGGCCACTTTAAGTTTCATGAATGAAACAAGGTCCTCCATCAAAAATATGGAGGCACAAGTGGGCCAGCTGAGTAAGAAAATCACTGAAACCCCTCCTAGTACTCTCCCAAGCAATACTGAAGAGAATCCAAAAAGAGAGTGCAAGGCCATTGATATAGTCAATATGGCCGAACCTAGAGAGAAAGGAGAGGACGTGAATCCCAATAAGGAATACCTCATGGGACGTCTCTCAAGCAAGAAGGAGTTGCCTATTGAGGACTGATGAGCGGATATTTTATACGCTTTATGGGGGTAATTTCATGTAGATTTTAGTATGTTTTAATTAGTTTTTAGTAGAATATTATTAGTTTTTAGGCAAAAATCATATTTCTGGACTTTACTATGAGTTTGTGTGTTTTTCTGTGATTTCAGGTATTTTTCTGACTGAAATTGATGGAGTTGAGCAAAAATCTGAGTTAGGCTGAAAAAGGACTGCTGATGCTGTTGGATCCTGACCTCCCTGCACTCGGAATGGGTTTTTTGGAGCTACAGGCGTTCAATTGGTGCGCTCTCAATGGCGTTGGAAAGTAGACATCCAGGGCTTTCTAGCAATATATAATATTCCATACTTTGCATGAAGATAGACGATGTAACATGGCGTTGAACGCCAAGTACATGCTGCTGTCTGGAGTTAAACGCCAGAAACACGTCATGATCCGGAGTTGAACGCCCAAAACACATCATAACTTGGAGTTCAACTCCAAGAAAAGCCTCAGCTTGTGGATAGCTTTAGTCTCAGCCCCAGCACACACCAAGTGGACCCCAGAAGTGGATTTCTGCACCAATTATCTTAGTTCACTCATATTCTGTAAACCTAGGTTACTAGTTTACTATTTAAACAACTTTTAGAGACTTATCTTGTACCTGATGACATTTTCAGATCTGAATTACATACTTTTTGACGGCATGAGTCTCTAAACTCCATTGTTGGGGGTGAGGAGCTCTGCAGCGTCTCGATGAACTAATGCAATTGTTTCTATTTCACTCAAATGTGTGCATGGTCCGATCTAAGATGTTTATTCGTGCTTAATTATGAAAGAGGTGATGATCCGTGACATTCATCACCTCCCTCAATCCATGAACGTGTGCCTGACAAACACCTCCGCTCTACATCAGACTGAATGAGCTTCTCTTAGATTTCTTAATCAGAATCTCTGCGGTATAAGCTAGAATTGATGGCGGCCACTCTTGAGGATCTGGAAGGTCTAAACCTTGTCTGTGGTATTCCGAGTAGGATTCAAGGATTGAATGGCTGTGACGCGCTTCAAACTCGCGATTGCTGGGCGTGATGACAAACGCAAAAGGATCAATGGATCCTATTCCAACATGATCGAGAACCGACAGCTGATTAGCCGTGCTGTGACAGAGCATCTGGAATGTTTTCACTGATAGGATGGGAAGTAGCCACTGACAATGGTGACACCCTACATACAGCTTGCCGTAGACGTGCTTTACAAATAATTGAGTTGAATATTACATTGCAGAAATTCAGAGGACAAGGCATCTCCAAAACTCCAACATATTTCCCATTACTGCACAACAAGTAACGATTTTATTCTCTTTTATTTTTCCAATCTAATAATTCCAACTGATAATTTTGATTGACATCCTGACTAAGAATAATAAAATAAATATAGCTTGCTTTAAACCAACAGTCTCCGTGGGATTCGACCCTTACTCACGTAAGGTATTACTTGGACGACCCAGTGCACTTGCTGGTTAGTTGTGCGGATTGAAAAAAGTGTTATTGCAATTTCGTGCACCAAGTTTTTGGCGCCGTTGCCGGGGATTGTTCCAGTTTGAACAAACTAAAGGTTTATTTTATTTCTTAGATTAGGAATAATTTATTTTTGTTGCCACAGAGTCATTAAATCTTTAGTCCTTTATTCCCTTTTCAAAAAGAATTTTTCAAAATTATTATTTTTATCCATCAATTTTCAATTTTTTTTCATGAGTTTAGTGTCTTGTTTTAAGTTTGGTGTTAATTGTATATTTTACATTTTTCTTGAAATTTTTGAACTTGTGTTTTTTATTCTTCATTGATCTTCAAGTTGTTCTTGTTTATTTTGCTTGTTTGATCTTGAGTTTTTCTTGTTTTGTGTCTCTTCTTGTTTTTCTTATGCTTTTTCAAAATATTAACCTTCGAAAATTATACTTTTTTCCATAAATATAATACATCTTTAAAATCAACACTGAAGTTACTGCCCAATTGGCTGGAGCATTAGGAGTTGTTCTTGATAATTGGGTATCTTCTTTAAAATCTTTCTCAAAAAATAATTTTTCTTTATTGAATCTTGTGCCAAACTCTAAGTTTGGTGTTTTCTTGTTAAGTTTTCTTTAATTTTCGAAAATTTGTCCTGGTTTTCAAAAAATTTTAAGTTTGGTGTTCTCTCTTTTGTTCTTGGTGTTCTTGTGAATCTTCAAGGTGTTCTTGAGTCTTTCTTGTGCTTTGATCTTAAAATTTTTAAGTTTGGTGTTCCTTGGTGTTTTCCCTCCAAAAATTTTCAAAAATAAGGAGCATTGGATCTAAAAATTTTAAGTCTTGTGTCTTTTGTGTGTTTTTCTCTTTCATCATAAAATTCAAAATTCAAAAATATATCTTTCTTAACTAATTTTAAACTACTTTTTTCAAAATTTTTATATAAAAATTCAGATTTCAATTTCAAAATATTTTCAATTTCTTTTGTTTATTTTGTTTTTATTTTATTTTATAAAATAAATTTTTATAAAATAAATAATATCAACATACATATCATCTC
>NC_029781.3:54571053-54572236 GCF_000817695.3 Arachis duranensis
AGCTGTCAGAAAAATTTCTGAATCACTATTTTCCTCCAAAACGGATGACACAGCTAAGGCTGAGCATCCAAGGCTTCAAACAAGGAGATTATGAATTTCTTTATGATGCTTGGGAGAGATACAGAGAGATGCTGAGAAAATACCCCTCTGAAATGTTTTCAGAGTGGGTGTAATTAGACATCTTCTACTATGGACTTACAGAAAAAGCTCAGATTTCTCTAGACCACTCAGCTGGTGGATCTATTCATATGAGAAAAACAATTGAAGAAGCTCAAGAGCTTATTGATACAGTTGCCAGAAATCAGCATCTGTACCTAAGCAGTGAATCTTCCATGAAAGAAGAAGCTAAAACAGTAACTACTGAACTCAGTCCTGTAGATCAGGCTAATGAATTCAATCATCAATTAGACTTTCTAACCCAGCAGCTAGCCGAATTTAAAGAAATACTACAGGAAACAAGAATGGCTAACAGGAATATGGAAGTACAGTTAAAGCAAACAGAAAAGCAACTGTCAAAATAAATAGCAGAAGAATGCCAAGCAGTTTAATTAAGAAGTGGGAAAACATTAAATACCTCACTTCAAAGCAGCAGGAAGCTAAGAAATGAACAAATGGCCAATCAAAATCCCTCTGAGGACAATTAGAGCCCAGAGAGGAACAATACTGGCGCTGAACGCCCAGACCATGCTCATTCCTGGCGTTCAACGCCAGAAACAAGCATGAATCCGGCGTTGAACGCCCAAAGGAAGCATAGTTCTGGCGTTCAGACGCCAGTGACAAATAAGGAGTTGGCGTTTAACGCCACTCCAGCTTCCACCCCTGGCATTCAAACTCCAGTGGGAAATCAGTCACATACAAGTGCTGATAACAACCCTTCTAAAAAGGCTTCCCAACCCACTTCTACAGGCAATAAACCTGCAGCAACTAAGGTTGAGGAATACAAAGCCAAAATGCCTTATCCTCAAAAACTCCGCCAAGTGGAACAGGATAAGCAATTTGCCCGCTTTGCAAACTATCTCAGGACTCTTGAAATAAAGATTCCGTTTGCAGAAGCACTTGAGCAAATACCAGCTTATGCTAAGTTCATGAAAGAGATCTTAAGTCATAAGAAGGATTGGAGGGAGACTGAAAAAGTTTACCTCACTGAAGAATGCAGTGCAGTCATTCTGAAAAGCTTACCTGA
>NC_029781.3:54572454-54573744 GCF_000817695.3 Arachis duranensis
ATTCTAGGAAGACCTTTCCTAGCAACTGGCCGAACCCTCATTGATGTCCAAAAAGGGGAAGTAACCTTGAGAGTCAATGAGGAGGAGTTCAAGTTGAATGTTGTCCAAGCCATGCGACATCCAGACACCCCAAATGACTGCATGAGTGTTGATACTATTGACTCTCTGGTAAGAGAGGTCAACATGGCTGAGAGTCTCGAATCAGAGCTAGAGGACATCTTTAAAGATGTTCAGCCTGATTTGGAGCAATAAGAGAAAATAATAGAACCTCTGAAAATCCCTCAAGAAGAGGAGAAACCTCCAAAACCCGAACTCAAACCATTACCACCATCCCTGAAATATGCATTTCTGGGAGAAGGTGATACCTTTCCTGTAATCATTAGCTCTACCTTAGAGCCACAGGAAGAGGAAGCACTAATTCAAGTGCTAAGGACACACAAGACAGCTCTTGGGTGGTCCATCAGTGATCTCAAGGGCATCAGCCCAGCCAGATGCATGCACAAGATCTTACTGGAGGGTGACGCCAAGCCAGTGGTTCAACCACAAAGGCGGCTGAATCCAGCCATGAAGGAGGTGGTGCAGAAAGAGGTCACTAAGTTACTAGAGGCTGGGATTATTTATCCTATTTCTGACAGCCCCTGGGTAAGCCCTGTCCAAGTCGTCCCTAAGAAGGGAGGCATGACAGTGGTTCATAATGAAAAAAATGAACTAGTTCCTACAAGAACAGTTACAGGGTGGCGTATGTGTATTGATTATAGAAGGCTCAATACAGCCACCAGAAAGGATTATTTTCCTTTACCATTCATAGACCAGATGCTAGAAAGACTAGCAGGTCATGAATACTACTGCTTCCTGGATAGATATTCAGGTTATAATCAAATTGCAATAGATCCAAAAGATCAAGAGAAAACGGCATTCACATGTCCATCTGGAGTATTTGCATACAGAAGGATGCCATTTGGTCTGTGCAATGCACCTGCAACCTTTTAGAGGTGCATGCTCTCAATTTTCTCTGATATGGTGGAAAAATTTCTGGAAGTCTTCATGGATGACTTTTCAGTATTTGGAGACTCATTCAGCTCATGCCTTGACCATCTAGCACTTGTTCTAAAGAGATGCCAAGAGACTAACCTGGTTTTAAACTGGGAAAAATGTCACTTTATGGTGACTGAAGGAATTGTCCTTGGGCACAAAATCTCGAACAAGGGGATAAAGGTGGATCAAGCTAAGGTAGAGGTAATTGAAAAATTACCACCACCTGCCAATGTTAAGGCAATCAGAAGCTTTCTG
>NC_029781.3:54573934-54574319 GCF_000817695.3 Arachis duranensis
GCCAATCATCTCTGCACCAGACTGGACATTACCATTTGAATTGATGTGTGATGCCAGTGACCATGCCATTGGTGCAGTGTTGGGACAAAGGCATGACAAGCTTCTGCACATCATTTACTATGCCAGTCGTGTTCTAAATGATGCACAGAAGAATTACACAACCACAGAAAAAGAGCTACTTGCAGTGGTTTACGCCATTGACAAATTCAGATCCTATTTAGTAGGATCAAAAGTGATTGTGTACACTGATCATGCTGCTCTTAAATATCTACTCACAAAGCAGGATAAAAAATCCAGACTCATCAGATGAGTGTTGCTTCTGCAAGAGTTTGATATAGAAATAAGAGACAGAAAAGGGACAGAGAATCAAGTAGCAGATCACCTG
>NC_029781.3:54574440-54574878 GCF_000817695.3 Arachis duranensis
TGTCAAAGATTTGGCAATCTGCCTCACAGTTATGCCATGCCTCAACAAGGGATCTTGGAGATTGAGTTGTTTGATGTATGGGGTATTGACTTCATGGGACCTTTCCCACCATCATACCCAAACAATTATATTCTGGTGGCAGTGGATTATGTATCCAAATGGGTGGAGGCTATTGCAACACCCACTAATGACACTAAAACATTGTTAAAATTCCTCCAGAAACACATCTTCAGCAGATTTGGTACCCATAGAGTATTAATCAGCGATGGGGGCAGTCATTTCTGCAATAAACAGCTTTACTCTGCTTTGGTTCATTATGGAGTTAGCCACAGAGTAGCCACTCCATACCATCCACAGACTAATGGGCAAGCTGAAGTCTCAAATAGAGAACTCAAAAGAATCCTAGAACGGACTGTAATTAACCGTAGAAGGGATTGG
>NC_029781.3:54575067-54579302 GCF_000817695.3 Arachis duranensis
TGATGCCAAGTTAGCTGGAGAAAAACGTTTACTTCAGCTAAATGAACTAGAGGAATTCAGACTCAATGCTTTCAAGAATGCAAAAATATACAAAGAGAAAGCGAAAAGATGGCATGATAAGAAATTGTCATCCAGAGTCTTTGAGCCAGGGCAGAAAGTTCTAGTATTTAATTCTAGGCTCAAATTATTCCCTGGGAAATTAAAATCCCGGTGGAAAGGTCCATATGTAATTACAAGTGTATCACCATATGGATATGTAGAGCTTCAGGATAATGAATCTAACAAAAAGTTCATTGTTAATGGACAGAGAGTTAAACATTATCTTGAAGGCAATTTTGAGCAAGAATGCTCAAAACTGAGACTTGATTAAAAGCTCAATAATAGTCCAGCTAATGACATTAAAGAAGTGCTTGCTGGGAGGCAACCCAGCCATTCATAAATTTTTATTTTATTTGTTTTTTCTAATTGATTAAGTTTTACAGGTATATGCCAGAGTATCTTCAAAAGGTGAAATAGCAATTGATTGAATTCACAGAGTTACAGAGAAATTTGGAAAGCTTACTGGCATCAAAAAGCCAGTAAGAAACGTTTTGGGCGTTGAACGCCCAAAAGAAGCACCCACTGGGCGTTCAACGCCAGTAAGGGTAGCCATCTGGGTGTTAAACGCCAGAAAGGAGCATCTTCTGGGCGTTGAACGCCAGAAAGAAGCACCTTCTGGGCGTTTAACGCCAGAACCACAGCATCCTGGGCGTTTAGAAAAACGCCCAGTGATAAAGGACTTCCTGGCGTTCAACGCCAGAAAGAAGCAGCAACTGGGCGTTGAACGCCCAGGAGAAGCATCAATTGGGCGTTAAATGCCCAAAACATGCAGCGTTTGGGCGTTTAACGCCAGGATGGTGGGGAGGAGGTAAAATTCAATTTTCTTCAAAAATTTTCTAATTTTTATGTTTTAATTTATGATTTCTTGCATAAACATGTTTCCAAATATCATTCCTCAATTTCAAAAATTTTAATCCTAATTTCTAAAATCTTTAATTTCTGAAATCCCTACTTCAAAGATTTTACATGCATCTTAAATCCATAAAGATAATTGATTTTCAATCCAATCCAACTCTTTTTCCAAGCTCTTTCCCAACTTAATTATCTTTTAAAATCTTTTTCACATTATATATTTCAATTTTTTTTTTAAAAATCATTCATATCTTTTTTAAATTATATCCTTTTCTTATCCTGTTTATCTTTTATAAATCATATCTTTTATCTTATATCTTTTTCTTATTTTCGAATACCCACCCCCTCCCTTTATATCCACTTTCGGCGCCCCTCTCCTCATCCACCACTCCACACTTGCTCTCCTCCTATTCCTCTTCTCTCCTTTCCTTTGCTTGAGGACAAGCAAACCTTTAAGTTTGGTGTGCTTATCCGTGATCACAAAAACATTCTCACTTTGATCATGGCCCCTAAAGGAAAACAACCCAACCTAAGAGGCAAGAAAGAGAATATTCCAAAACCACTTTGGAATCAAGGGAAGTTCTTAACTAAAGAACATTCAGACCACTACTACAAAATAATGAGTCACAGATCAGTGATCCCGGAAGTCAAATTTGACCTCAAGGAAGATGAATATCCGGAGATCCAAGAGAAAATTCGAAACAGGAACTGGGAAATCCTAGCCAATCCTGAAATGAAAGTGGGAAGGAACATGGTTCAGGAGTTTTATGCTAATCTATGGCAGACAGACAGGCAAAGCATAATTGGAGCTGCTCTCTATGACCATCGGACCTTAGTCAGAGGAAAGATTGTTCATACCCATCCTGACAAAATCAGGGAGATCTTTAAGCTCCCTCAACTGAAAGATGACCCAGACTCCTTTAATAGGATAATGATGAGGGTAAATAAAGGTCTGGATAAGATTCTAGAGGATATATGCATCCCCGAAGCCAGGTGGACCACCAGCATGACTGGCATCCCAAATCAACTCAAAAGGGAAGATCTCAAACCAGTAGCCAGAGGCTGGCTGGATTTTATTAGTCGCTCCATATTGCCCACCAGCAACCATTCTGAAGTTACCATTAAAAGAGCAGTGATGATTCACTGTATCATGTTGGGAAAAGAAGTAGAAGTCCATCAACTAATCTCGTGTGAACTATACAAAATAGCAAACAGGAATTCCAAGGATGCCAGATTAGCCTATCCAAGCTTAATTTCTATGCTCTGCAGAGATGCTGGAGTGAAGATGGGAATAACAGAGTATATCTCAGTTGAAAGGCCAATCACTAGAATATCAATGGACAGACAACAGCTGCAGGATGATCCAATCAAGAGGAGAGCACAGGAAGTCCTCCCAAAACTTCCTCAATTTGAATATTGGGAACATATTGAAGCATCTATTTCCAAACTACAAGAAGCTATGAACCAAATAAAGGAAGAACAGAACAATCAAAGCAGCATGCTTTGCAAACTGCTTAAGGAACAAGAAGAGCAAGGGCGTGATTTAAGGGAGCTGAAGTGCCAGAAATTAATCCTTGAAGGACCAAGCATCCCACAGATCGGAGGAACATCTACTTCCCAAAACACAGATTGTTGAGTTCTTATGTTAGCTTTAACTCTGTGATAGTGTTATTATAGAAATTTACCTCAGGAGATATATATAGTAGTAGTAGTAGTAATTAGTATATCTATTTTGATTTTATTTCCACTTAAGTTATAATTTATTTTTCTCATCATCATCAGGCATGAATAAAATAGTAGATAATTAGAATAAAGAAGTAATTTATTTTTTTGAGTTCTTAATAATAAAAAAATTTATAATTAACTAATTGTGGTGGCAACACTTTTTGTTCTCTGAATGAATGCTTGAACAGTGCATAATTTTTATCCTGAATTTTATGAATATTGGCTCCTGAAAGAATGAGGAACACGAAAAATATTATTGATGATATGAAAAATCATGAAATTGATTCTTGAAGCAAGAAAAAGCAGTGAAAAAAAAATATTACAAGAAATCATTGGATCAAGAAAAGGGAATAAAAGCCAGCAGCCCTTAAAACCAAAAGGCAAGGGTGAAAAGGATCCAAGGCTTTGAGCATCAGTGGATAGGAGGGCCCAAGGAAGTAATTCCAGGCCTAAGCGGCTAAATCAAGCTGTCCCTAACCATGTGCTTGTGGCATGCAGGTCCAAGTGAAAAGCTTGAGACTGACTGGTTAAAGTCGTGATCCAAAAGCAAAAAGAGTGTGCTTAAGAGCTCTGGACACCTCTAACTGGGGACTTTAGCAAAGCTGAGTCACAATCTGAAAAGGTTCACCCAGTCATGTGTCTGTGGCATTTATGTATCCGGTGGTAATACTGGAAAACAAAGTGCTTAGGGCCACGGCCAAGACTCATAAAGTAACTATGTTCAAGAATCAACATACTACACTAGGAGAATCAATAATACTATCTGAATTCTGAGTTCCTATGGATGCCAATCATTCTGAATTTCAAAGGATAAAGGGAGATGCCAAAACTGTTCAGAAACAAAAAGCTACTAGCCCCGCTCATCTAAATTAGAATCTGAGCTTCACTTAAAACTCGGAGATTTTATTACTCCTTAAATCCTTTTTATCCTGTTTTATTCATCTAGTTGCTTAGGGACAAGCAACAGTTTAAGTTTGGTGTTGTGATGAACGGATATTTTATACGCTTTTTGAGGGTAATTTCATGTAGATTTTAGTATGTTTTAATTAGTTTTTAGTAGAATATTATTAGTTTTTAGGCAAAAATTATATTTCTGGAATTTACTATGAGTTTGTGTGTTTTTCTGTGATTTCAGGTATTTTTCTGACTGAAATTGATGGAGTTGAGCAAAAATCTGAGTTAGGCTGAAAAAGGACTGCTGATGTTGTTGGATCCTGACCTTCCTGTACTCGGAATGGATTTTTTGGAGCTACAGAAGTCCAATTGGCGCGCTCTCAACGGCGTTGGAAAGTAGACATCCAGGGCTTTCCAGCAATATATAATAGTCCATACTTTGCACGAAGATAGACGACGTAACATGGCGTTGAACGCCAAGTACATGCTGCTGTCTGGAGTTAAACGCCAGAAACACGTCATGATCCGGAGTTGAACGCCCAAAACACGTTATAACTTGGAGTTTAACTCCAAGTAAAGCCTCATTACGTGGATAGCTTTAGTCTCAGCCCCAGCACACACCAAGTGGACCCCAGAAGTGGATTTCTGCACCAATTATCTTAGTT